>NC_092640.1:59989427-60059427 GCF_039555335.1 Amphiura filiformis | reverse complement strand
GAATGACGTACGAAAAGAGAGAAAGAATCGTTAGTCAGAAAGAATGATTCAGGGATGTGTCAGGCGGAAGAAATGGGCAGCCGTCTAAGACAAAGTTCCTTCAAGGTATGGGAATTCAACAAAAAGAAAGTTCACGTAGCTACCCCATAAGGCACCGGATGATCTTGAATCACACCAAAACATTGTTTTTGAGGTCAGTACCTGTTTAAATGTCATTACCGTATGTCCTTTATGAAGTGACCCCATGGCTTATGATTGTAATTCCGGAGTCTTCAATTCCTTCTTACGTACATGTAACTAATTGCTATACGATACAGGAACCAATTAAACCATTTGGCGACCATTCTAAAGGCATCTGGACATTTTGTGGACTTACTCTCCTTTCTCCATTGTAAGCACGTTGAACATGTTGAATGCGCATTATGATGGCACCATACCTTGATTAATCTGATCTTAATTATATCATGCATAGAACATTGATATCTTTATACAAATGACAGGATATTGGATGGATGTTCAACTTACAGTTACGAATTCTTCTTCAGTGATGTTGCAGTACTTTTGGCCAGTGTAATATAAACACTAAAGTTAAACCATATAATAAAAAAAAAAAAAAAAATCATTAGAAATGCAGGTATGCGGTGACGCCGGAAACCAGGGTCTGGAAAATGTGCATATCGTGGCTGGTCTTACTTACCATGATATACTTTAATATTATAAAACGCAGTATGTGCTGTGTAAATTTACCTGCAGACACTACTGGGAGCAGACTGATCCAAACAGATTCAAAATATATGAGTCCCATTTAATATATGAGTCCCAGGGAGGATGGGTTAATGTAGTGGTCTTCTCACTCGCTTCTCACCACTGTGGCCGGGGTTAAATTCCTCTCGGTGCCACATGCGAGCTTGGTTGCCGAGCCATGCTCGTCTTCGCAAATTTTTCTCCGGTGCTCCGGTTTTCCTCCTGCATCTAAAATCGGACCTCTTCCCATATTCCTATCCCGTCATATCCGGATGGCATCCCTTGAATTTGGTAGCCTTATAAGCACTATTGGGTTTAGCCTGACTTCGATCGAATAAAAAGGGCATGCAATATCTGATATGTCGTTTGTATGTTGACTGCATATTTTGGAAGCTGATTCAATAGCACCTTTCTCCGAAATAAGAAGTAGATATCTTAAAATTGGAGAGCAGAGAAGTTCTGAAAATATATGATATGTTATATTTCATACTCGGAGATGGTATGGATTCGGGATAGAATTTATGTACATATTATTGCTCTAATATATATACAATCCGCATATTAATTATAAAATGTGTGCTAAATTCACAATACTTTAATGCTTCATTATTTTTTATTTTGCTACAGGCTCCCACGAAGATGGTGTCAAAGTATATCTTTTTTGATTGCTGGTATCTTTTGCATTATGACTGGAAGTATTCCTGACAAAACAGGTGATTATTAAAGGGATTAAATCTAGGTTTGGTCCTATAACTCTATCAGCATCCCAATGTCGATGCCGACAGTAATTTTTAAAGGGATAAGATCTATAATGAAAGACAGAGATAAAAGAATTTATTGCGTCTGACGTCATCTGTCAATCAAAGTCGAGCACGGTTTGTTTACAAGTGTCGTGATGATGACTTGCTAAACGCGGCGGTATAACCGGGCGCCTTATTGTTAATTGTGCACCTTCAAACATACAAACCATCTCAAAAGTTAGGTCTTTGTAGTAGGAAACTTTCTTCCGCGAAGGCACCATGTCAACAATGCCTAAGTTGCTTTTTGCCTTGTACATACATACATACATAAAGGTATTTATATAGCGCCTTTAAAATTTATCAAAGCGCTGAACAAGGAGAGAAAGGATGGGGGAAAAAAGAAACACAGCGGAACAAGAAAGAAGCTAACTGAAAAGGTGAGTTTTCAGTTTCTTCCTGAAAACTGGAATTGATGGAGACTCCCTGATGGCTTTAGGGAGTTTGTTCCATTCCCTCGGGCCAGAGACAGAGAAGGTATTTAAACCAGATCCTCTATGTGCCCTAGGCTGACTAAGCAAAGTCTTATCGGAAGAAGATCTCAGTTCTCTTCCGGGAGCATAGGCTGAAAGAAGCTCACAAAGATAATTGGGGGCACGGCCCTGAGAGCACTTGAAAACATAAAGCAGAAGTTTAAAGAGAATTCGGTCCTTGTACGTAATTTTTCGCTACTTTATGCTATTCCTTTTCTCCGATCGGCACCAGATAAATGGCCTTCCTTTTGCGCGCTATTAACCGATGAATTCTTTCTATCTCTGTCTTTGTCTATAGTTTGGTCCATCTATCAGCATCCCAATGTCGATGCCGACACTGATTTTAAAGGGATAACATCTAGTTTGTTCCTATAACTCTATCAGCATCCCAATGTCGATGCCGACAGTGATTTTTAAGGTTATTAGTTATTTTAAACTGTTGTGATTTGGTAGTTCACAGCATCTTATGAATGGTAGTGAGCTTTGGCAAAAACTGCATTGCTCAATTCATAGAGAGCGTGTAGAAGAATTAAAATATCACAGATATACTTTTATAGGTGCTGCGGTTCTTGAGTTACGTTGTAAAGAGGGCTGAAACAACAACACTTTTGTAAAACGTACATAACTCATTCAACAACAATAAATTAAGCAAGTTTGCAAAGTATACGATTTGTAGAATAAACTTTTGCAAAACATGAAGGTGTTAATTTTCAATAATATATTGATCTAGATAATGAAAATCGATTTTTAGGTTGCTTCGACCAACAATACCTCGTCTACCCTTAAAGGGATTACATTTAGTTTGTTCCTATAGCTCTATCAGCATCCCAATGTCGATGCCGACAGTGATTTTTAAAGGGATAACATCTAGTTTGTTCCTATAACTTTATCAGCATCCCAATGTCGATGCCGACAGTAATTTTTAAAGTGATAACATCTAGTTTGTTATAGCTTTATCAACATCCCAATGTCGATGCCGACACTGATTTTTAAAGGGATACCATCTAGTTTAGCCATATAATTCTATCAGCATCCCACTGTCGGCGCCGAAGTCTATTTCATACTGTGGGGTTTTTTTATCGGCACATAATGATGAATCCAAATCCACGAATTCCTATACCTCAATGGCAGCTGGGACCCGTCGGCTCCATCCCACCTATAATGTAAAACAATGCGGTCTTGGCGGGTATTTTGGGGTTTAACCACGTATTTTCTTTTCTTTAAAGATAATGGCACTGATCTGGGGCCTCTTATTGTCACCGCAGCAACTCTTGGTAAATTTTCCATTTCATTTTCGTTCTGTTTGGTGTTTGTTTATACCTCAGAGTGGCTTCCGACTGTCGTACGGTAGGTATTACAAATTTGTATGAAATATTGCATATATGAAGTGACCAACCTTCCTAGCAAAAATACGGCTTGGACACGATCAAGGTTACGTATGCAGTAAGACGTACACTCTTTAAACGCAGTGTACTTTTGACGGTGTAAAATGGGCGGAGTAAAATGTTTTAACATTTTACTCCGCCCATTTTTCATTCACCATGAGGGGTAAAATAATATTATACCTCACAATTTCGTAAGCCGCACACCTCAAAGGTAAGACATACGCTATACTTGTCTAAAGTAAGGGTTTTTTTTTCAACAATTTAATACCCCAGGAGATTAATATTGATGTGTCATTTTGTCATCTTTTTTATAGTAATGTAGGTATGGGCGGTACTTCGCTATTTGCCAGAGCTGGTGCTATGGTAGCCCCATTCCTGGTATACTTGGTATGTATTATATAGTTGTTATTGTTACCGTTAATGTTGCTGTTGTTGTTGTTGTTGTTTTTGCTTTTTTTGTTGTTTGCTGTTGCTCCTGATGATAATGATAGAATAAACTAGTGTCGTTGTTTAAAATTAATATTTAAGCCATAATGTAACATTTACGCCCTTATTATTTTGGAAAATTCTGTTTTTACACGATTATATTATACTTTATTAAACTAACAAACCCTGCAAAAATCAAGACTCCAGGTGCTGTTTAATTAAACGCAGGAACCGCGTCGTGTAATTATTACGATGGAAATATTAGTCGAACGCATACGCGATGTTCATAACACAGTACGTACATCATATCAATTTGTAAGTGCTCTATAGCAAAGTCATAGTTCATTGCATTTATAACCGTATGGCAAAACAGGCAAAAATAGTAACTTTTTGCACAAGATTTGCAATTTAAAGAGAATTGGCCATTGCTCACTGAAGCTAGTATATGGACAATATAAGTGTGCTTATACTACAGAATTTACAAGGTTTTAAAACATTTTCTGCTGTTTCGTTTCTTTTAGGGCGGTGTTGACATCTCGCTCCCTCTAATCATATTCGGTATCGTTTCCCTCATTGCCAGTGGGTTAGCACTATTCTTTCCTGAGACTCTTAACCGAACCATGCCTACTACGATTACAGATGCTGAAAAATTAGCGAGGGAATCATCGTTGTGTAAGAGTCGGCTCGCTACATAGAGACATTGCGATTTCCAAACGTAGACATCGGACGTACGTTGATCTATTCAAAACCACTCTCCTTTATCGAAGCGAGGTCACGTATTTAGCTATTTTTGAAGGTATTCCACGTGCGAAATCGACGTAGATACATCGTTGAAAATGCACAAAATTTGTCCATTTCAGAATATGTTAAAGACAGTCAAAGATAATGAACATACGAAGGAAAGTCTAATTATTATTATGATCCTTTTTGTTTGTAACAAATCATTATAATAAATGTACAGCGATCATAGGCGTAGGTCCCGGGGATGTGGGATTTACCCCCCAATATTTTGCCAGGGGGATGCTCCATACAATCATCCCCCTCCCCAATGTGGACGCCTGAATATAGGTTTCTGACCAAATTAATCTCATATTTGCTCATTTTAGCCCCAAAAGGGCAAATTTTCGCGCGCTTCGTGCGCATTTATTCCACTTTTGCACCATATTTAATCAGTTTAGCTTCAAAATAGCAAATTTTTTCGCGCGCTTCTCCCGCATTTGTACCATAAACTAAATCTGTCTATACTTCAAGAATTTTTCCAACACCACCCCCACCCTTAAATATTCATACGCAGAGATTGCCCATTGAAATGTGTGTGATACTTTGCGTACAAAAAATGACATTGCGATTTCCCATTTTGGATTCCAACGTAGAATAAAACGCAGATGCTACGTTGAAATATGCTGATTTTACCTCATTCTAAGTCCATGCAACGCGCCCAATTTTCAGGACGAAAAGTCTCATTTTGAAAGTAAAGTCATGATGTATGGATGTAGTGATCTTTAATCTACCAAAATATATGTTTTTGGGCAACTATAATATTTGGGGAACACAAAAAAACAATTAAGTTTAATCAGCATGTTAAGTCAAAATTTTAGTCAAAATCAAAAGTGGCCTGTTTGAATTAGGCAGAGACTCAGCTTACTGTTATTTTTTCAATCACTATGCCCTCTATCGACCTAGATTAGATTAGATCAAATATTATAGACTTTATTCCAGCGAATGAGCACAATCCAGTTTGGAACCGAGAATAGCAATATTTAACACCGTATTAACGTACGTAAAAACGTGCCACGTGCTGCGTTTGGAACATCGCAATCTCTCTAATGTTACATTAGAACGTTTTGTTTTCTTACCATACATTTTAGTTTAAAGATATACTTATGTATCCCACGTGCTTTTCAATCCCAGACACGTTACTGTAACTCTGAACTCAGTCAGAAATTTGTTGGTTCATTTTTGCTTTACATTAACACCTAGTTTAATACTATAGGGTGCTTTTCTTTACCTACTTTTAAAATCAGTAATTCATCCCGGGAGCCAAATACCATTATATCTGATTAGTGAAGAGTGATATTTTTTTCAAAGGACAATGAGAAGGACATGATTACGAACAAACAGACAAATACGGCGCCATGGTGCAAGGTCATGTTTTTGTGATTTCATATACTCGCTTGTATTCTAAGTTATATACCTGTCATGCATTTCCTTCGTATGTTTGACAGTAAGTCCTAATTGCGACATTACTATAGCAAAAAGACATTCGCTTATCAAATTAGAGGACTAGAGGAAAAATAAATCACTGCTGCCTGATGGGATCATATAATGAAAGACAAAGATAAAACGAATTTATCGCGTCTAACGTCACCTGTCAATCAAAGTCGTGATGATGACTTGCTGAACGCGGCGAGATATAACCGGGCGCCTTATTGTTAATTTTGCACCTTCAAACATACAAATCATCTCAAAAGTTAGGTCTTTACAGTAGGAAACTTTCTTCCGCGAAGGCACTATGTCAACAATGCCTAGAAAAGTTGCTTTTTATCTTGTAAAAGTACGTAATTTGTCGCCATTTTATGCTATTCCTTTTCTCCGATCGGCTCCAGATACATCGACCTTCCTTTTACGCGCTATTAACCTGTGTAAACCAATCAAGGATCGTAATTGACACTGACATCAGACGCGATAAATTCTTTTTATCTCCGGCTTTCATTATAGTAGTTGGCCCACTTCCGCCCGGTCTGATCCTGCTAGAGGGCGTTTTTTACTCTCAGCAGCAGGTTCGATTCACTAACTTTACGACATCTTTATGTGATGACCTCAAAAGGGGAAAAATCCAAATAATATGTATTTTGTGCTGAAATGTCCTATGGTGTTCCGGAGGTCATAGGCCAAAACTATGGGTCACTGTGAACTATTTCAATTCAGTTCAATACATTGATATACAGCCTGTCTCAAAAAAAATTGTGCAACTGAAAAGCGCCCTCTTTGGCAATTAGAAAATACCGTTGTGACAAAATGCTTACATCAACGTCACGGACGCAGTCTTAGCTCTCCAATGCCGTTTGTTCTGTTCAATTTGCTCGTTCCAATTTTGAGATATGTTTGTTTAACAACGAAAGGGTAAAATCACAATTGTGCCACTTTTACTAGCTGTACATGTAAATCAATGATAGATGATGTTGATGCGTCTAATGCACTCCCCCTTTCGGGCCGCATGCATTAGACGCATCATTATTAGAACGCGTGCATTATTTTGTCTAATATCTCTCCCAACAAGTAATACGCGTTCATTAACCTATAACATGTATAAGTGCGCAATATTTGTTTGTCTTTTAACATGTCTGTAAAGTGACTAAGAGAACAGTATTTACCATGATAAAATCATTGACATGCACATGCAGAACAGCAGAATGTGAAATCCATTTTTACAGCAGAATGTGAAATATTTATTTATCTTCTAATCTCTTTTAAGTGGAAAAAGAGAATCATCATTCCTGCATCATGATAAAACAGTAAAAACAGTCAAAAATGTTTTGTATTGTGTGATTGATGCATTCTTTTGATTTCACGAAGGAACTCTTGATAAACTTGATGCTATCACTGTTACATGTAAAGCCCTCTTCCCTAGTAAAAGTGGCACAATTGTGATTTTACCCTTTCGTCTTTAACTAAACATATCTCGAGATTAAAACAAGCAGAACAAACGGCATTTGAGAGCTAAGACTACACCCTTGACGTTGATGTAAGCATTATTTCACAACTATATTTTCTAATTGCCAGAGAGGGCGCTTTTCACTTGCACAATTTTTTTTGAGACAGGCTGTACATTTCTTGTCAAATAAATAGGATACCTCCTTGACTGACGTGGGTAGGTAACAATTCCAGCGTCAATTCCAAAAGTTGATTTCTTCAGAAGGTAGTCTACCAGGACAATAAACAGGAATGGTGCCAACACATCCCCTGCACCCTGAAACACTCCAATTGTTAATTGGAAAAGCTCTGAGATACTTCCATCTACCATGACGGCACTATTGGGGTCCTTGTGGAGCATCTGAATGGCATTGACCACAACCTTTGGTATTCCATAATGCCGCAGCACTGAAAACATAACGGACCTGTTAATGGAGTCGAATGCTCATTTAAAGTCCACACAAGTGACTGTCAAGGCAAGTTGATACTCCTTAAAGCCTTCCATGATCCTCTTACGTTTGTGAAGGTTGTCATTCATCCAGGTATAATCAAATATAAAATTAAATTCTTTAAACCATTCAACTGGACTCTCGTTTTTTGAGAGGCAACGGTTTCACACCTTATCCTAGGTGCATCTTCAGGCCGTCTGTCGGTCTGTCGGCAATTGGTCACTGACCAGTGGCAAGATGGTGTTGCTAGAGGTCGTAGAGCCCATATTAATTTGTAAGCGCTCTTTTTTAAAGGTTATAGTTCATTGAATTTACAACCGTGTGAAAAAACGGACGAAAGAGTAACTTTTTGCACAAGATTTTCAATTTAAAGAGATAGAATTAACCACTGCTCATTCTAGTGACTCTAGTATATAGACAATATAAGTGTGCTTTTTCATTTAATGACATAAAATTTGAAAAATATTGTAAGGAACACTTGAGGTTTTGACTTTTAAAACCTACATTTTGGTCAAAAATGTGCTTGGATAGGTAGTTTTCAACAGATTTTCCACATTCGCCCTTGCTATAACATTGAATTGCGTTATCTGTTGACCTAGTGACTAAAAGTGTTTTTAGGGGGAAGTGTTTAATATAAAAAAATTCTGATTGGATGAAAGAGGCCCATTTTTAGCTAGAAGCTTCACAGATCCTTCATTGCTATGCACTCAACCGTGTAGTGTAATCAAGACTGTGGTGGATACATTCGCTGCTTGTTGTTCTCTGCTTGGAAGCTCTTGGGACGAAAATGTGTGTTCAGGTGTATCGAGGTGAAAACTGTGCGCATGATGGTTTATAAGAGAATCGTTTTTGTATAGAAACCTTTCCATATGCAAACTTCTTCGGAATGTTCTTGATATGGAATTGTAGGCCCCGCTAAATTGTGACGCAGGCCGCCTCCCCTGTTGAGTGAAGGCTGTTCTCTCTTCACATAGATCGCTTCCTTAACTCCCCTTTAGTACCAACAGACGGCCTGAAGATGCACCTAGGATAAGGTGTGAAACCGTTGCCTCTCAAAAACGTGAGTCCAGTTGAATGGTTTAAAGATTTGAATTTTATATTCCATGATCCTCCTCAAAATGTGTATTTACTTATGGTTGCGTAAAATCAATGTGAGGTCGAATCCTGTTCAGATTTGCGGCAATTGACATAAGCGAAATACCACGGCAGTCTGCCATAAGCATGATAAGAGAGAGGTCGCCTTTCTTTGGTAGAGGAATGTATATCTGTAATAATAATTATAATTGATATACTACATTGTTTTACTTATTTGATGTGTGGCGAAATAAAACTGAATTGAACTGAACTGAACTACGAGGAAAATCACGTTCACAATAATTTAATCCCAGTCACCCAGCAAACACAAAATGTTTTCGACATCATTCGCCAAAGGTTAGAGAAGGTTGTCAGAAAACTTTTAAATGTCGGGTTATAAGGTATAAAAAGTTTTCATAACATTTAAAAACACTTTTTGATAACCTCCTGCAAATTTTCCAACATAATGTATTTAAAGGCCCATTCAGTGATTTGCTCATCCGGACGATCGTAAAAATCATCAAAATTCAGATTTTGGTACCTTTGTAATTGGCATAGATGTGCTAACATAGCCTGCTAGTGGTTCGGTCGAAAGCCGTGTATTTTAGACAAAATAAAGCATTTGCATGATTCTGGACTTTAGATACTGACAGTACAAAAAGTCCGACTCGAGATCGAAAGAAGCTCACTCTCCACGTACCAACACGCGTTGCGTATTGTTTCTACTACTTATTACATCAGTAGCTACTATTTTAAACAAAATACACAATTTTAACTGTTTTTCATATTTGAATTGACCGTTAGTTTGCCTTGGTGACCTTTAATTGCTTATTTTGTTTTCTACTACAAAAATTAAGCGTCTGTTTTAAATCAATTTAGACTCTACTTCCCCCGTGTTAGAAACACTGGACTAGGAAGTTTTTCCAGTCGATTGGTGGCGCACTGTACGAAAATCTCGATTTTCTCGAGTCGATCTGAGTTGAAGTAGAAAACCTTTCTAAAACTTCTGTTTTTGACTAATTTGTCGATGTATTCAGGGAAAAGTGGTTTAATGAAATTCTGTAGACTTATTCTTTATTTCTAAGCAACTCTGACAAATTTCCATTTTTTTAATGTTCCTGTGAAATCACTGAAAGGGCCTTCAAGTGTTGACAAAATATTTGGCAAAAAATGTTTGCAAAAAATATTTTACAATAACATTTTGAAAACATTTAAAAATAGTTTCGTAGTGTGTTTTGATACATAACGTTTTAAAACGTTTTCATGACCTTTATATAACCCGACATTTGAATGTTATTAAAACGTTTTTACCAAAACCAAAAACCCAAAATAAAACCTGTCTAGAACGTTTTAAAAACGTTTTGTGTTTGCAGGGCATATATCATAATATAACAAGTTGTCCTTGACTGTCTGGCGCACGGTCAATGGCTCCATCGTCTATTGTTCTGGCTCATCAGATTAGAATATTTGATATCATTATATAACGATGTTGGTACTAAGTTTGGTGGCTGTCAAGCACAAAAGTCTGCTTGTGTTGGTTTGCCGCGAACACGATCACGGTACTTTTTAAAGAAAACCATACTTTTCGTTCTTTATTTATATAGTGCGTATCAAAATAAAGTAAACAGTTTGAAAATGCCACTAAAATTTAAAAAAAACTATTAAAAGTGAGAGGTATTGTGCCCATTAATGCTTATAGTTGATAACTGAATCAACAGCTTGTCCTCCCACTTCTCTCCCAATCGCTGGCGTGTGACCATTAATAAGGACTAAGCAGCTATTTTGTGAGCCGAGTAAAAATACAGTTCAATGAAAATTAAACCAACATGAAAATCACATATATCACCACTTCATTCACATTAATTGATAGTCTTAGTATTCCAAATGGCCACCATTCCTCTGTATGCAGATTGCCAACTCCCGTCAACATGGCATTCACACCACGTCTAATGAGAGATCAGTCCCGCAGGAGCACCAGCGGATGTCAACTTGTGCAATTATGCGTCTCTGGAGTTCTTGTGAAAACCTTTGATTTCACTTGGTGATTTAGGGAGCAATCGCACGATTGCCAACCAATTATGCAAGGTATTTCGTCACAGTCCTTCTGTGTGGAGGAGTACCGTCTTGTGCCCGACAACCACGCTGAAATAAATTTGGAGTGATAATGCAGCACCAGAATAATTGAAAAGACTGCACGATTATATCGTAATGGACCGCCTCGAGAAAGATGTTGCTATGTATGCACATTTTAGGGTTCTAGAACTACCACAAACGATACAAAGAATTCAATCTAACTGAATGCAAAAGCAAAATAAATGCAGCAAGCAAGCTAAATTAAGAATGAGGCCCTATAATATGCTTTACAACCTTTTCTAATTTATTTCATTGAGTCAAGTGACACAGGCCATTTTAAATACTGATATTTTACCTCCAAAGAGTTTTTGATCATGATTCTATTCATGTTATTATTAAGCGTGGGTGCGCATTTTTCACCCGACAGACTATACGTGCTTCTTGAAGCAGATCAACAAAGAAATAGTTTGTATTCATAAAATGTCAAAAAAAGTCCGTTAGGTCACATTTCAGATTTCAGCTTTGTATGTTTAGTTACATCATAGATACGAACCGCGCGGCTTGGGTGGACGTCAATAGAGCTTCAGACTAGGATCCCATGGCCAGACCTATGGGACACAATCAAGATGATGAAAACTCTACTATTTATCGCTTTCCTCGCCCTGTTTGCAACACACCATACGTTTGCAGGTATGCAGATAATATTATTTTTTCCAGCGTCGTACTGTACGAAAAAAAACATTCCGGTTATTTGATCATAAATGTATCGTTTACTTATGATATTGTTTGGAAATTTGCTGATATGTTACGGCCGGGCGTCACCTATTTTTGAGGGAAGTTGGTCTATAGTGTGCATGTGGCGGAACAAGGCTATAACGGCGGCGAACCAAAGCCCTCCGGATTTTGCCTATCTTTGACAAAGAACATCATTCAGATTTTCATGTCTACTTCGCATTAGAGAATGAATTTGGAGAAAACCTTCTGATAATAACACTCGCTGAGCAGCAAGACCTTCCCTCTAAGCTTTTTATCTATTTGTTTTCATGAATTGGAAGACATTTTTTGATGTATTACTGGGCTCAATCATCTGAAATTACTGGAGCGTGAGCCACCCAGGCTGATGGCTCAGAATAATATTTCATTAACACAAGGTTTTCTCAAATTCATTTCCTAATGGATGGACAAATTACTTTATAATTAACGCGTAAACAATCAAAGTTTCGCCATCAATCTCACATTATTCGGCTTGCTTAAAATGTTAGGAGCTGTCTGTTTGGTCTAAACCTGTCTTCATGGTGGTTTAAATGAAATGTCAAATTAATCTATTTCAGTTAACTACGTTTTTGAGGAAGAATGGCACAGTTTTCTGGAAAAAGTTGATGAGAATAATGTCAAAGGAATTTTTATTAGAAGAATATATACTACTGCAGAAGAACTGAATCAACAGCAAGAGATAAGTAAGTACTGTTTTATTTAAAAAAATTGATTTAATGGTATTAATAGTTGGTGGCTTTCGTGAATAACAAAACTGCGCACAAAAAGTACCGTTACATTTAAAGGAGGATGATGCGATGATTTGGTTTAATGACTCCACACACCTCCTGTGAAATATTCCAATCTTTTTGGATACGAGGGTCAAAAATGTGCATTTGAAGGCCCTGTATAGAATAACATGCGGATTATTCCAATTTGTGCATACCTTATATAATTCCATAAGACTTGACTTGAACAAGATACAGGATGTCTCCAAAAGATATGTACCGTTGGAAACTTTAATGTTAATATATGTTCATAATATTTGTATAATATGCATGATAATAATGCTTCAAACATAGGCGTATTCGGTCCTGTTTGATTGGAGCATTAAACTACCAAAAAATGTTTCTGACGGTACTGTACTTTCAGAGACACCCTTATCAAAAACACAGATATTAGCTATTTGAAAATGGTTTCCTGCCCTATTTGTAATGGCCTCAATAAGGCAGGTGGTTTATAGAAGTTTTGTTGCACTGTTAATATTACGAAGGAAACGTCTTAGGAAATTTTGTCAATTTTTGAAACTCTATCTTGCCAATGGATTGACGGAATTAAAATCGCATTGTAAGGCAAGTAAGGAATAAAATGCACAGAATTAATGTATCTATCCATAGTTTTCTTATGCGTTAAAATCTTTAAGATATTACCACTTATTAAGGTGTAATGATTCCTTTTTGTGTGCAGCTTATACATGCTAAACATATCCTATCCTCTATAGGGGGGTGTCTATTTTCTACAATAGCCCATTTTGGGTTTATGCCTTATATCGGTGCCTAGCGCACTATAAGCATTCTAAATCACTGTGCAGGGTGTATCAAAATTAAGTATAGAGTTTGTAAAAGGCAACTAGATTAAAACGTATGAGGTATTTGGTCAAAATGCATGTGACCATTAAGGACTGAGTGGTTATTTTTGTGAGCCGTGTAAAAATGCAGTTGGGCAAAGTCAAATAAAATGACATGAAAATCACAGTTTCACCACTTTCTTTCCAGAATGCCTTGCAGAATTGTTTGGCAATCGTGTAATTGCTTTGAAGTAGCAAGTGGAATAGCCCCTGAGATCTCTTGATTTTACACCTTTGAATTTCTTCTTGTGGGGTTACTTGAAATCAAAGGTGTTACAATTCCTCCTGCAGACCTTCATGAACTCCAAAGACACATAATTGCACAATTTGACATCCCCAGGCAGGACATACCTCTCATAACTTGGTGTGAATGTCATGTTGAGCAGAGCTGATATCAGCAGAGGATCGGAGTGAAGGCAATGCCCTGGGGGCTATGTGGAAGACTCAAATTGTCAGTTACTTTAGAAAGTGGTTAAATATATGATTTTCATGTGCATTGAAAAACTTTAAAATGCATTTTAACTCGGCTCACAAAAATAGCCCCTAAGTATTTTTAATAGTCACACATTTTACAATAAGACAATATGTTGATTCAGATATCAACTATAGCGGTGTGACCTAATACCTCATATTTTTTATAATCTAGTGGCATTTTTCAAACTTTATACTTCATTTTGATACACCATGTATAGAGCAAAATATCAGTATGATTTTTGTTAAACTTTATTGTTAACATGTATGTTGTTGACCCAATGGCCGGTGTAGATTATAGCTTGCAGCCAACAGGTTTATTGTTCACATTTGTTCCATACAGGTTCATTACCCAGGTCTATTCTATTTTGAAACAATGGAATATGAATGGATGCACGTAATGCCAAAATGATTATTTTACCATGACGTTCAAATATCAATCATTATTCATTATTATTGTTGATTGAATCATTAGTAATGACCTGTGCAAGGTACGTACGTGTTGGACAATAACGCAAGCATTGTGAACGGTTATACGCATCTGTGATTTTGGCCCGGGAATTTTATATAACAAGATTCTTTGGGAAGGTAATTCCAGCTGAATCCAATGATTCCATCGTCGCAGTCTGGAACGTTTCCATACTACTACAATCCTGTAAAGAACGGATTAGGGGGATGTAATTTCCTTCGGGGGAAGGGAGGGGTTTGAATATGACCAGAGTCAACTGTTATGACCCCCTATTTCGGGTTTTGAAATTTTTTGACCCCCCCCCCTCCTCTTCTGCCCCACTCAAAACAAATTATTCATTGTTGGAACTAAGGCGCAACATTTTGCATATACAGCTATAGTCTATATAATTTACCTCAACATGATGCAGTCATGTCTACAGTAGAATTCACCACGACCTTTGCAGGACTTAAACCCCATTAAAAGCTATTAAACCAAGATAACACTCATTGAAAACACTGTGTATTGTGTATTGGAAAACGGACAGTAACTGCAGTATGAGTCGCCGGCACTAAACGCAGAACACGCTGAACTTCAAGGCTACTATACTGCCTGTGACTCGAGGTAGATAATAAAGGACTATAACTATAACGAGCATAGGCGTAGCCTCCCGGGGGATGGGGGGATAAACCCCCCAATATTTTGGGTATGGTCCATACAATCATCCCCCAATGTTGACGCCTGAATATGGGTTTCAGACAAAATTAACCTCATATATTGCCCATTTTAGCTTTAAAAATGCACATTTTCGCTATTCCTTTTTTGCACCATATTTGATCAGTTTAACTTCAAAATAGCAATATTTTAGCACGCGCGCATTTGGCCCATAAACTTATTCTGTCACCAAAAGGTGCTGGATTCACTATACTTCAAGAATTTTTTCCAACCTCATCCCCCAATGTCAAATAGAAATCAACGCCACTGATAACGAGCGTTTGCCGTGACATCGAGTAGTTAGAACTACTGTTGCCATTCGATTAGCGAGGGAATTGAGCAGCGAGCGTATGTTTCAAAGAGTATGTGGTTCCCAGTAGTTTCTCTCCCTATGTAATATAGGTACATGATCTGTAACACAGGCTACTCTTTCTTGACTCATTGCACAGAATTTCGATTATTTTTGTGTCAGTTCCTGCAGAACTGACACCTTTAGTACAGGTTTGACGATCACGTGACAAATCGAATCTGTGACGTCAATATTAATATCGATATCAATTTAAGGCTGTTCTAGTTAAATTACATACCCATTGGCATTTTGGCTGTTCCATTTAATTTACATACTCAACATTTCTCTGTGTACTTAGTCCATGAATTGATCCTGATTTGCATTGTCGTATAGAGTTATATTTTTGTACACAACAGGGATGTTACTATTGTTTTAACTAAATGAAGCATACTTTTGCTTTTATCTTTCTTTGTCCTTTATTAATTATAAATTAGGTGATTGAATTAATATAATTCTTTGTTTCAGCGACCCAGGGGTAAACAGACAAACAAAAACATAGGTCAAAATCCTTCAATTTCTGTGAAAATTGAAAAAAAAATACCCAAATCCTTACATTTTTATATCTCCCTGTGTTATAGACAAATTGTATACGTCACATTTAAAATCATTTATAAATTGCCTTATGCTAGTATAATGGGGTCTTATACATTTGTATTGTGTGAACTTTGTTTTTAAATGCCTTTGGCTTCCAGGTTAGTTTCTCGGAGCTGGTGAGGTATATCTGGGTGTAATTTGGTAGGGTGGTGGTAAGTTAAAGTGGCTGCCCTAAGACTTGATGCATTTTTTGGCGCAAAATATGCAAATTAAGTAGCTAATTTGCATATTTAACTTAAAAATGTTTTTTTTTTTTTTTTTTGCCATTTCGAAGAACTGGTGAAGCGTATAGGGATATAACTTGATGAGGTTGTGGTAAGCGGCAGTTTCACGGAGCTGGTGAGGTGTATTGGGGTATAACTTGGTAGGGTGGTGGTAAGTGGCTGCCCTAAGACTTGATGCAATTTTAGCGCAAATTAGGTAGCTAATTTGCATATTTAACTTAAAAATTGTTTTTGGGTGTTTGTTTTTTGCCATTTCGAAGAACTGGTGAGGTGTATAGGGATGTAACTTGATGAGGTTGTGGTAAGCGGCAGTCATAAGATCCGATGCAATTTTTGTCGCAAGATATGCAAATTAGTCACCACATTTGCCTATTTTTTTATTTGTCGAATTGCTTTTGGCCATTTTTCGGAACCATCTTTAACATTAGGCCTACATTCAAATAATAATTACATTGTAAATTGGAACTGACACCAATTTTTTTCAGGAATATCTTGTTTGTAATGTGATATGTATTAAACCATGCACGGTCAGTGGTCATTCTTCACACTTCCCTGTTGTGTACATACATCAGATAATAATGTACAAGAAGAAAGTCATGTAAGTGGTAGCCTATCATATTTTCCCTGATTTTCATTAATATTCAACGTATTTTCACCGTTAAAACGTGAAACTTGGTATTTAACCTATGTAACTCTTACTAAGTTTTATCCATCAGAAGTAACATTTGTGATGATAGTCAATGTTATTCCCAGAATAATTTAATGTACTTATAAGAATCCAGATGTTGATCTAGGGCAGGTACGTGCAGTGGCGTAGCCAGGAGTTTGGAACCGAGGGGGCACAACTTGTAAATGGACCGACGGAAATATTTTTTGCCGACGGAAGTTGTGATTTGTTGACCCAAATATTTTTTGCATGGTTTGAAAAAGTGAGGAGCAAAAAAAAAGAAAGAAAAAAAAAAAAAGGTGGTACTAACATTAAACACAAAATATTTATGTATAATTCACAATTTGTCATCATTTTTTTTACAATTCTCCCCATTTTTCTGTCACCCGGAGTAAAAAATAGTCTATTGTTAACCCTTTTTTTTTTCACGTGAGTCATTTAACCAAAGTTTTCTGAGCAAATGCTAGTATATATCATAATTGTTAATAAATTTAGCACAATCTCTGGAAGGCAACATTACAAAGTTTACATGGTAAAAAATGTTTGTTGTCTTTGGGTATTGACAGTATTGGACTATTACTGTCATTACTTTGTGTCACATGCCAAGATCCAATATAAACATTAATACATATAAGAGTCAATGAACTGAGTACTCGGTCATTGTGCTGTCAAACAGCAGGACCAATGAGACGCCTTGTTGCATACGAAACAGATGGTAAATGTCTCTGTTACACAGCGACAACGCTTGGTAAATAATTATATTGTACAGGCAGGAAAAAATACACGTGTAACTGCTATGCACGCCGATACACGTGTGTTGATTTTCAGACGGTAAATCTTTGGATACCTGGGTAGAAAATTATGAATATCTCCCGTCATTTTGTCATCCTTACAAACCATTTGTAAGGCTTGCACTTGAATATGTGTTTAAAGAACATGATCAGTTATCATAGGGTATTCGACACTAAAATGAATGCCCACTTGACCCATGGGCGCCGCCATACCAAGACCACCAAGTGATCAGTAGATGTGCTACAATGCTAAGAGATAGGAATTTTTCATACAAATATCATCAAAATGACTGAAAATTTAATGGGCAAATTAATTATAATTTTGGGGATTCTCTTTTTAGTATGTTTTCAAGAACTAAATTTTGAAAGCTTAGCTCGACGGAAAAAAAGTTATCGACGGAAACTCTTACAATAATACTACAAAGTTGCAAATAAATGACAAGTTTGCTAGAAAATTTGGACATTCATCCCGCGTTTCCAATTGAAATATACAGGAAGACCACCCGCTGTGCCAAAGGTCAGCGCCCATGTGGTCACGTGAGCATTAAATTAAGTGCCTTTATTCAAATGCCCTAAGACGACTGATAGTCGTAAGCATGCGTATTGACAAACAACCGTGCGTTTTGAAATAAATAAAAACTGGAAAAAAATCGGATTTTATAATGTGCAGAATAAAACAAAAAAGACAGCTGCCCTCATTCGTCCACACTGCGGGGTTCCCTATAACGTGGTACACTAGCGCAGTGTAGACCAATGGTAGAGGTAGTCTAAAGCAGATGACGTACCAGGCTCAGTGACATCTACAGGTATTGTCAATAGCCTTCAATAGTCTAGTCCCTCGGCCCATGCTCTCAAAACTATTAAACAGGTCGGAAAAAAATGGCCATGTTGAAGAACTAGTGGATTCAGCCTCAGGCCATCATGGGGATGTGCTCTGTCTGCCATGAAGATATTGGGGCGATGACACT
The DNA here is from genome assembly GCF_039555335.1 of Amphiura filiformis. Taxonomy (NCBI): domain Eukaryota; kingdom Metazoa; phylum Echinodermata; class Ophiuroidea; order Amphilepidida; family Amphiuridae; genus Amphiura; species Amphiura filiformis. Next base: position 60,040,707 of record NC_092640.1, on the reverse strand, counting down.
GTGTGCTAGTTCTCTTAGCCTCCATGAACTATCACGACTATTAAACCAAGCAACTACCGTAGAAACCCGTCTATAAGGAATAGAAGCGACTGTGATGATAGCATATTTCACGCTAGCGCCCTCCACAATATTATATCATTATGGAATTTGAGCAAATCATTTACCGACACAAGCAGGTATACAATGTATTATTTTATCTTTATTTCGCATCTCACGAGCATAGCTCACTTGGCAAGGCATAAGACTTTGGTTCTTTAGATCGGAAGATGGTGAGCTCGAGCCTCATCACGGTCCCACAAACTTTTATAAACAAAATATTGTTCAAACTTTTCATTTATATTTTCTTGCATTTTCTAAAGACTCCTTTCGTGATCATTTTTTTTTTCATATTTAGTTTAATTTATTCTATTGTTTTTCTTTTATTGTTTCTTTTCTTTGTCTTTTTTTCTTGTTTAATTTTATTTTTTCTTTATTTTCTTTGATTCATATAATATTGGCAGGATAAGGAGAGGAGGGAACTAAAGACCCATTCAGTGATTTGCTCATCCGGACGATCGTAAAAATCATAAAAATTCACCTTTGTCATTGTCATAGATGTGGTAACATAGCCTGCTAGTGGTTCAGCAGAAAACCGTGTGACACATAATATACATTTGGCTACATTTTATTATACGATAAATACGAATTTATTAAACATGGTAACAAATATTCTCTAGCAGATCGGTTATACGATGGAACTGGTAGGCATAGGCCTATTATAAATTCGGGATATTAAATATCTTCCTGACGAGACAGATCTGCGCATGTGGTCAAAGACGATTCCTTACTAGCCACAGACCGTCCGCTGGAATTAGTTGAATCGCTATGGCTGTTGGTCGGACCTCTCATCTCTCCACATCGATTGTGACCTATCCCCGACATTGCCCTTATGAACTCACATCCTCCTGTTTTATTTCAATACGCTGGCGAAGTTACGTAATAATCGGATTAACTACCATAGCAATAGGTGAAAACAATTTTTGAATATACCGCGTTATACACTGATACGTTCAGACGGTACCTCTTCATTGAACCATATCATGCTGCACCTGTAAGATCTTTGAAAAGACCAGTATTCAGCATCGAAGTGGTTACGTAATCCTCTTGGTTACCGGATCACGCTATGTTGGTATGCCTTTGAGTGCCATATACTTTGTGTGGTGATCGTTTCGATCGTGGTTCATTACTCAAGAGCGTGATCCCGTTGACATAGTAACATTACGTAACTTTGATACTGAATTGTATTCAATCTATGATTGCAGACATACACAGTACAGGTGATGAGTGTAACCTGCTTGTAGCGCAGCGCGATATGTTCAAAATTGTTTTCACCTATTGCTATGGTAATTAATCCGATTAATTACGCAACTTCACCAGCGTATAATGGCCGAATAAATTCTGACCATCACTTGGCTTGTTGGATTCGTCTATACTACAATTCGCTGTCGAAGTGACGTAATAATCGCAATAACTACCATCAAGCAGATTGCACTAATCACCCGCGTATGTCACCAAACATAGATTGAATACCACTCTTTTCATAAATACTAATCTTACATGGCGAGTGATTAGCATTTCTTTGACAACTATGGTTTAATGCATAGGTGCCACGTGAACGATGAAGTGCAGGGCTATATATTCGAAATTGTATTCATCAATTGCTATGGTAGTTAATCCGATTAATTACGTCACATCGACAGCGAATAGCCTATAGTATGGGTTCAAGTGGAACAAAAAATAGTGTATGTCCATTGCTAGCTATGGTAATTAATCATGTTAGTGTTTACATCACTACTTCGGTGAAGACAAGGGAAGTGTGCCTTCTCTACCAACACCTGTGATATAACAGGTGCAAGCGAAACAAAATTGAATGACCAGAATAGTTTCCTTTGTCAGATCAGAGAAGATGATAAAAGAGGAGGTCGCTCGCTGTTCACATCAAATAAATAATGTGTGCATCCGCCTATTGATGGAAACAATGATCTAATCCGATTGATCAACTAATACGATAAGTGGCTTTGCGAGTCAAGACTGTATAGCTCTAAACGGCGCATGCCCGGATATCAATTTGTTACGTCAGTTGACCGCGAAATATAATTTCTGTATTGTTTGGCATGACCGGCTGCTAAGTTTGACCCGAGATCCCTGTGAAAAAGACCATCTTTTTGGATCCAAATAGCATTTTTGGACACGTTTGGACACAAAACGGGAGTATATGGAGAAACTGACACGAGTTTGAATTACTGATTACACTAGTTTTAAGTTTCCGTAAACTGCCGCAAATATTCAAATGGTTATCATTTAAATTTCTTTTCCTTTGACCTTATATTAATTTTACTGGAAAATTAATTATGCTTGATCTTCCATAACTTAACAAAACTTTTGATTTTTTTAATGGGAGTTGCGATATATATAATGCTTTTTCACTCGTTTAAAAATCATGGTCACCCTGGTTAGTATTATTTTTTTTAAAGAAAAAAACATGATTCTGACTGCGAAATTGGTAATTAAACGATGTACTTCCGTGTGTGGAATATTTTCTCCACTAAGAGAACTACCGAATCAGTCGAGCGTGTGGCGGATGAACAGATCACCACAAAGAAAGTTTCAAGTAGTGTTTTAAGTACCCCAAACAAAGAAAAGTGAATGGAGGTTAACTGTGGGTAATCGGATTATATGTTCGAGCGATCTCCTCTTTTCTCATCTTCTCTGGTCAGATGAATTGATTGAAGTTTTTGAAGACACTCTATTCTTGATGGGACAATAGATTCAAATATGGAATAATTATTATTCCTCATCTATTTTTTTTTTATTGAAAAAACTGCAATTGTGGAAACAGAACAATATTTATTTTGATTTCATTTCAAGTAGAAACAAAATCGTGCTTAAGCCAAAAACGCACCCTACCTCAAGAATTGGGATGGCACAAAGGTGCAACATAGGTTTTATTGCAAAGACGAGGACAGACAAGTAGTTACAACACATCTGTCTAACCGTGGGTTTCGCTATTATTTAGAATAAATGCTTTTACTAGTTTCTATAAAACCACAAAATTACTAAAAAAAACTAAAAAAATTAAAAAAAAAATTAAAAAAAAAAAACGCACCTAAAATTAAAAGTAGAAAGGTAGATTTGAAGAAAGATAAAAAGAACATGTCAAAAGTTAAAATTAAACGAGAATGAAAAACGGAACCGGTGCCCGGAACATTCTCTCTTCAGCATGTCTTCAGTTCCAAAGTCTGACGCTCTATCAATTGAGCTATACGATCCTGATATACGAAACAGTCGTTATTATGTCAATACAATTGATTGGTGTTACAACATACTTAGATGGAATGCATAGCCACCCAGTGCCAGTATATATTTGCTCAAACTCCAAATACAACAAGCAACCAATTTTATTGAGGGCGTTTCTTAGGTATATCCTTGTAGACGGGGTTTTACGGTAACATAGTGTACACGATACTGTAGTTTACCTCTTACCATATCTTTCTCACACATGTAATTCACTTTTCAAGCAAGTTTTACAAACAGATGATATGCTAAGAACTGGTTCTGGGTGTTTTGATCAGTGTGGGCCAATATGTTCTTGCGGAACAAAAAATATTATATGACCCAAAGTATATTCATGACCACCGCCACCATTCTGAAGAAAATCTCAGCCCCTTTATTGGCTAGGTGACCCATAATTGTACAGGGAAACGGTGAGCCTGAGATACAGCTGTAACAATAAAAATTATACATTTGTAATTTCGCGTCTCAGAAAAAAAGAGAGATAATGGCAACAATGTTATGTTGTGAAATTAATAACATATTGGCTAACAGAAAAACTTTATTTGATTTCTTTACTTGTTCGGGCTCAAACGCTATGCTCAAATAACTAAATCGTCCAGAAAACGAGTTGGGCCACTTTTGACATTTTCGCGCATATCAAGCTAAAATCGACTTTCATGATTACCAATTGCGTTTTTGCTTTTCAGTAAAAAAAAATAGAAGGGGTCGCGGCGTATCTTGGGTAACAGAAAAACTTTATTTGGTGTCTCTTTTTCTAGTTCCGAGTTAATGAAATCTCATGTTTATCGTCAAGTTCTCAAAACAAAAGCAAAATATATTCATGTTTTTCTTTCACTTGATTGACATTAGTAAATGAATGATATGATATGATATTTATTTCAAAATCATAAATCAAATTACCACTTCAAATGCCCCACTATTTAAAATTACACGTCTTAAGAGCACCGATCAGATGGTTCATAATTCAACTCTATTCAGTCACTTTTGCTATACAAAGACACGAAAGTGGCCCAAGCAGTTTTAGGACTACATTACACAATTGGTCATATAGACGAATCTATTTCCACGCATTCCTACACCTCAATGACAGCCATTACTTCCCCCCTCCCTTAGGTCTATTCCACCTAAAATGTGAAATGATGTGGCCTTGGTGGGGATATTAAACTGCATTCCATCACCCGTGTTACACGTAGACAGAAAAAATCGATGAAAGTTTACAACACAATACAATTCAACATCGATTTTTAAGCGGATTTAATCCACCAAATTGGGCAGTAACAACACCACTTTGGTGCAGACGGGACCCAGTAATGGCCAACTGAATTCTGACCATCACTTGGCTCGTTGGATTCGTCTATACTCGCTTGTAGACCAACGATTTTATGTTTATGTAGTTGCTTAAGAAATTACCTTGACGACCAAGTAAAATTCAATACAATCAATAAGTGACATGTTTGCTTAATACTATTTCTTAAATTGTAAAATTTTGTTTTGTTCCAACCTGTATAGTCGGTTAAGCGCGTTGCTGGGGAGCGTTGATTCATTGTGCTTTTGAAAATATTTTAATTAATACACAGTTCAAAACCTGGGTCTTTGGTTGAAAATACATTGACTACGTTTATTTAGTAAAATGGCTTGGTTGCACGATTTGAATAAACAAAACCGTTTAAATATTTTCAACGTGGAATCTATATAAAATAAAATAAATGAATAAATACTGTCAAGTGCCGCAAAGCCGTTTGTTGTGTAAAAGCCACTTTATGTAAAGGGTTCATGAACTTCATGAAATGATTATCATGATCACTGTGGTGTTTATTTTATTCAAGCTACGCAGGATATAATACTATTGTAGTTAAAATCGAAGTTTTCGGAGCCACGGCATAACAAATATTATTTATTTATGATTAATATGAAAGACTCGGATAGCGACGTTTTCGCGTATTTTTCTTTTTTTTTGTGGGACCTGAGACATATCGAATTGCATTTTGAATACAAGGAATGTTTTTCTGGTATCTTCTTCATTTCGTAAACTATCTGTTATTTATATATTTATGTCTTTTTTTAAGTTTGGAAAACTGATAGTTTTAATTACTTTCAAGGAACTAAGCTGGTAAAAACGCCTAGTTGCAAACAATATGTTTGGCCCTCGTTGTCATACACTAAACGGAAATTACACTAAGGACCTAACATTTTTCCTGTCTTCTTGTTTGTAAGGCCCCTCATCCCTAGTAATATTAAAGGAGGTAGATTTTTGTATACTCGAAGCTACGAAAATCAGCGCACAATATGATAGTGGTTCTTTTGAGCGTTTCTATAGTACTCGATGGAAGACGATGTAATTAAGAAACAAAACAAAAATATCAATCAAATTGTTGGCCTATGGTTTGTGTATAGGTTGTTCAAACCGCCGGGGAAACCCTCACACCTACTACTAAAACGTCAGTAAAAAAAGTGTTAAATGACATTCGTCTGTGTAATTCGTCTCTTTAAAGCACTTACAACATCCTGTCCGTGTGGAGTAATTCCAACTGCAACCACAGCCGATTACACTGTAGGATCATCAGTAACCTTTGAGGCAGGAGAAATTGAGAAAGAAGTGGAAGTGATTATTAAGAACGATGTTGATGACGAACTTACGGATGTTGATGACGAACTTACGGAGATATTTTGTCTGACACTTGCTACTGACACCGGAAGTAATTCAACAACTCTGATTGAAATACCCGGAAATGATTGTAAGTTGCCATCGATCTGAAAATGTAAAAAATCTGTTCTTTTTAAACAAAAGCAAAGGTTCTTCATATTTTTCTTTCACTTAATTGATATTAGTAAATAAATTAAATAATATAATATTCATTTCAAATTTATAAATTAAAATACCACTTCAAATGCTCATTGTTTAAAATTACCCATCTTAGGAGCACCGACCAGATGGTTCATGATTCAACTCAATTCAGTCAATTTTGCTACACAAAGACACGGAATTGGCCCAGGCTGTTTAAAACTACTTTACACAATTGGCTCTATATTTGCTGTAGTCCACCTATTCTATTCAAACATAGCTTAGTTCAGAAATTACCTTGACGACCAATTAAAACTCTATACAATCAATAAGTGACATGTAGTGCCCAATTATATTCTCTGAATTGTATTTTTGTTACAATCTGTATGTCGTAGGAGCCTCAGCACATTAAAGTCGAATCACTCTACACCTCTGTAAAGTCGTGTTCACACTGTCGGATATAAATGAGTTATTACCGGTAATAGGCGACTTATAACCGGTAATAGTGACTTAATACCGGTATTAAGTGGCTTAAATCCGACCGTGTGAACACGACTTTACAGAGGTGTATAGAGGCCTGCATGTGACGTATCATCCCGTAAATATGGCGGACTACTCAAATGCATTCAACAAAAGCATGATTGCAATCTACCGTGACAGTTCGTCTCACACACATAACCCTGCACTACGATCAAATAGGTTGATGACAACATTTGATTGAATGGACTGCACTCCGCCATAACTACGGTGAAGGACACCGGTTCAAATCCTTTGTCTGGAGCCAATCGATAATTTCATGCAAGGCCTCTATAGTGATTCGACTTGAATATGCTAATGGTCCTACGGCATTGCTCCGTGTCCAATGCCCCGAGGCTTCAATATGGCATATTTTTCGCGCGTTTCGCACGCATTTGCAAATGTACGATTGTATGTTCTACCTCACCATGATGCACAATGTTGTCCATTTTATCATGCTTTTGTTCCATATCGTTATAGTCTGCTACCGAGGTATTGCCGAGGCAAAAAACGGCGGTGCGGCTCCCGACGCCGTATTTGTTGGACCGTGGGATACAATTAATTCACGATTAGACGTTGAAACAACTGTCGACGGTGGGGATTCTGTTTCTATATTTTTGTCCAATCGACACAAAAGTCTAGTTGGTTACGATCCAGATGAGATTAACTACGTACTATGTAAGTATGAAAAGGATCATTTCTATGAAAGTAAACAGACTGACGTCATCATGATCTTCATTGCTCTGATTAGATATAATTTAAATCTTTAGCGCTTTATTTTATTATTTTTAACCTCCTCAAGTTCCCGATCATATGATCCCATTTCCCTTTTATTCACGTTCACGATTAGGGTTAGGATTGATGGATAGGAAGAAACACCGTCCAGAGGAAAACGATTAGGCCTAAATACTTAAATACAAACTTTTTCTGATCATAAATAGTCATCAAGATTAATTGTATTAAAATTTATCATAACAATAGATCCAGTATTTACAAATAAACTTGAAGTGACAATGATGTGGTTAAGGATTTAAGTTTTGAAGCAGCAGATGAGAGAGGCAAAGGGTCAATCATTGAAATTATTTAAACTTTCCTTCACCATTCAAAGAAACCATTGACCAATTTGCAGCAGATAGGTGGTACGCTAAATCATACTAGGCCTCTATATTTTTTTAAGTTGTGGAGATAAAGGTATCATGCGCACGAACAGAGCGACTAGTACACAACACAGTAGAAATCCATTTTATCATTCATTTATCATGTTTCTTCAGTTTTCGACCTGCACCTTGGAATGGAGCGTACGCCTGATGCTAATGGTAATCCTGGTGGCGGTACTGATGGCGATAGTATCCTATTCCTGGATGGTTTTTCTACCAGTAACTATCTGGATACTATAGCACCTGCTTCTGCCAATTTCATCCTTGATGGGCAACCCTCAAAATTCTGGATTCAATATGACAAATCAACAGGCACTCTCAGCGTCGGAACACCTGATAATCTTGACGTTCCATACTGGAGTTACGAACACGGTGCAGGCAATGCTATTGACGTCCATTATGTTTATATTGCACAATGGTTTAACGATGGGCCCTTTAAAATTTGTCCTGCTCCTAAGAATGGTAAGTCATTATAGACTCCATAAAATATAGGGTCCACAACTTATAAGTTTCCCCTAAAATATAATGAACCATTGTGACTAAATGACGCGTGACGCTATAAATAGATCCATATGTGTAAAACAAATACGGATACACATACTTTTTTTACACTTTTACATTTCGTTTAAATATTTTTCGATTTATTAAAAAAAAGTATTAAGGGGGAACTTATATCTTGTGGATTATGTGCTTGTTGGGGTGTGTTTGTTTGTAGGTGGAGGTATGTTGTGGTGAGTTGTTTGGTGATCAAGTGTTTGCGTTTGTAACCCAACCGGGGACACATACATGAAAGACCACCGTTAAAATGTGAACCCACAGGAACTGAGGATGTCCACGGTTGCCATGACGTGCCTTGTTGGCCCAAATTGCACATTAAGGTTAGCCGAGAGTTTTCATGCGCTTGATTTCAGAGGGGCGTAAGTTCATAACAGAAACAGCCATGCAGAAAATGAACAAGCGTACCGGGACGTAGGCCTACTTACAATAGAATATCGATCCACGGTCAAGAAAAAGGCGATGAAACTTGGCTTGGCTCCTGCCCGGAGCAGATTTTAAAATTGATTGGGGGCACTTCGCGAAGCTTCGTTAAAATGTGTTGATTTTGAAATAAATAGCCTTGATATCTTTGATGAAATCAATGATGCTGCTATTCCCCAGATTACAATGTAATAGGGTACAAATAAACATCAACAACAATATCAAAAAGCAATTATTTGCAAATCGCATTTGGGAAGAATATCAACAAGACAGACTTAGCAGGCCTACAAATTTCTGAATTTATATATAAAGTGAAAAACAATCAATCACGATTCACTGCAGTCAGCGAATCAATCAAATAAAACTAAAACGAAAGGGGCAAATAAAGAAATAGTGAGAAAGAAAAAGAACGAAAAAGAAAGAAAGAAAGAAAGAAAGAAATGAAAAAAAAAAGAAATGAAAAAAGAAAGGGAGAAAGAAAATTGAGGAAAGAAAGGAAGTAAAAATGAGAAAAGAGAAAAAAAGAAAATTCAGCTACACGGGGGCTCGAACCCACAAAAATTGATCATAACATGTTACCTGTCCAACGCTCTATCCACTCGGCCATACATCAGCTTGCGCAATTGACTGTTTTCGAAGCGGATATGTAACTATAATTGGATGCAATTAGTACGTGATTACAATCGCGTCCGCACAATGGCTCTTAGAATAAACACGCATGTCGGCGCTGAAATTTTGAACGAACTGATGGAGGAAAAACCTTGTTTTTTGCAATACTAGCTTCAATTTGGAGTGAAAATCAAATGGGATAGCAATTGGCAGAATGTTGAGAAATAATGTAGGTATTCAGATGTCTAAATTAACGTCCCGTAATCAAGATATCGATAATTTCACAAAACAATTTTTCTCGGGCAAGATTCTCGAAAATGTTCCCCAAAAACGGGCTTTTAAAATTTAATCGGTACTGTATTTGGTTCTTCCCCATGACAACATTATTTCTTTAATCGATTTGTAGTACAATACAAAAAAGAAGAAAACAATCACTCGGCGTGGTTTTATACGGGGCACACATTTGAAAAAAACGTCATGGAACGTGTTTTTGATCTTGTGAACATGGTGCGAAAAATGGCTTTAAACGAAGGATTTTCAAATTTATTCTAAAAATTTGTCTAAACACACAAGAAAAATGTTAAGCTACATCCAATGCACCAACATTTCACTTGCTGCGATATTTGATTACTGAGAAAACTCTGTTTAAGAGAACAACTTTATACGTCTTTTATACATTTGTTATACGTCTCTTTGTGTAACCTTAAAGCATATAAACATGAGTCCACACTGAATTACCCCGTTTTGGACGGTCCCCGGTTGGAGGGCGATTTCTCAAAATGTGGCCCGGTTGGATAGTAACTTAGTTAAATGTGTGTGTCCCCGGTTGTATGGTGTTTTCTCAGACGCGTGTGTGTGCGTACCAGGCTGCCGGTGTTTAGTAGGGGGTGTGGTGTATGTCCCATGGGATGGGGTGTGTTTGTTGGAGGGTGGCCTTGGTGCAAGTGTGAAGACTGAAACTTAGGAAGAATATTCCCAAATCTCCTTTTCAGTAAGTAATGGTTGTATGTGTTTCTTTTCTTTGGCAATCGCATAATCATATATTTCTATTTAAAAACAGGTCCTCCTGTAAGGAAAATCCAGTCTGTGAGTGCATCTTCGAGTGGTTACCAATATGAAGGGATTCCAGATAGAGCTATTGATGGTGTTCCGGTTTCTTTCAACTGGTATCGCTCATCATGTTTTATATCAGGTTGGTGTGCAATATTTCAACGGCTAACATTATTCGTTAAATTTGAAGAAAAAGACTTTTTAAATAGATGGATCAAGATCTGAAAGACGTCTTTTGTACTAGTTGTATAGGTTTTGCCGATGAATAGGTAAATTAGTACAAAGTAATCCTCTTACGACCGATTGATTATCTTCGCCGTACAATTGTCACATCATTGTCCAATTCGCCGTAGAAGTGACGCGATAAGAGGATTATAACTACTTTAGCAATAGATGAATACAATATTTGAATATATCGCCATGCACTCCGAGCAGGTTGCACTCACCACAAGTGTATGTCTGCAATCATAGATTGAATATAGTACCGCTGATTTCAAAGATACTAATCTTTGAGTGATCAGCATGATATGAATATTTAGGCCCTGGGCTGGGAAGTGAATTTTGATATTTTTATTTTCTTTGCAAATATGGTGTAATATTGACTCAAGCCTACTTTTGTAAACGAAAAAGAATGATAGAGGGCGCTTTTGTTAAATGGCCGCCAAAAATGCCTTATAATCCCATATAATACCATCTAAATAGTAATTTGAAGCAGTTGTTAGATTTTTTTATTTTATTCTATTTGCAAATATGGTGTAATACTGACTCAAGCCCACTTTTGTAACCTAAAAAGCTGTGATAGAGTTTTCTTCATTTAAATGTATTTGGACAGCCACTTTTTTTTTTTTTTTAAAGCACCCTCTATCACAGCTTATTTTGTCTTTGTGTAATTTTGCACTTTAAATGATTGACATTTTATTTATTTTTTATTTTTCTCAACAAGTCATAGACTGGAAATTATACATTACCTGTCTATACAAAGGTCATCTGGATTGTATCTTCCTTCTTATATGGCAGAAAGCCCTCGTCAGTGTCTAGAGAAAAACATATTGAATGAAATAAAAAACAGATTTTGATTGAGTGGTTCTTGGTGTACTTCATTTATGCCGGAATATGACCCCAAAGAAAAAGTAATATCATATTTCATCATCAATTGTAGGTTGATTGTCACTGCACTGCTTGAGTCCTCTGGTGCATGCAACACCAATATATTGAGTGATGTTGAGGAAAACCTTCTATGGGCTTTTGGAACATTTAGGCGATAAGACATTTGCAAACCTGCAGAGTCATTAAATGTTGCAGCAAATTGATGAAGCATAAATTCAGGAAGAAATGTCAGCCCTTTCTGTAAGGGCTAGGATATCAGGTCAGCTGCACAGGAAGGGTAATTGTTGGGCCCCTGATATGAGCATTGGCCGAGTGCTGCATATACTCCCTGAGACCCTCTCCAACATTGAACTATTATCAACTACCCTTCCTATGTAGCTGACCTGATATCCTAGCCCCACCAGAAAAAGCTGACAGGACATTTCTTTCTGCATTTATGATTTGTCTTCAGCAATTTGCTGCAACTTTTAATGACTCATTTTAAATGTCTTATTGCCTAAATGCTCCATAGGTCCATAGAATGTTTACCTCAACATCACTCATAATATTGGTGTTGCATGCACTCAAGCAGTGCAGCAAAATTGTGACAATCAACCTGAAATGAATGAGGAAATATAACATTACTATTTCTTTGGGGTCGTATCCCGGCATAAATAAAGAACCGCTCATTCAAAATCTGTTTTCCTCATTAATCTGTTTTTCTTTGGACACTGACAAGAGCTTTATTCCATAAAGAGGGAAGATGCAATCCAAGTGACCTTTGTATAGACAAGTAGTGCATGATGTTTATGTCTTGTTGAGAAAAAGATGAAATAAATAAATAAATATGATTTGTAGTACATTTTAGTCATTTAAAGGCATTCTGGCAGCCATTGTTTCAAAAAGCACACTCTATCACAGCTCTTCAGTTACAGAAGTGGACTTGAGTCAATATTACACCATATTTGAAGACCTGAGCGCAAGAAGACCATAAGTCCACTTGGCCCCTCAACATGTATACACTAAAGTTGCGTATAGTTTCGTATAGTTTAGTAATGTTTTATACATGTTCAGGGGGCGAAACAAATCTTTCACAACCTTTCATGATGTTTTCACCCTGGAACATGTATTAAACATTATAAAACCAAGAAACTATACGATTTAGTGTATACATATTGAGGGGCCAAGTAGACTTACGGTCTTCTTGCGCTCAGGTCTTCATTTGCAAATAGAATAAAGTAAAATAAATCTAACAATTACATAAAATTGCTGTTTAAATGTCAATATATGGGATTTCAATGCAATTTGGCGGCCATTAAAAAGCGCCCTCTATTATTGTTTTTCATTTACAAAAGTAGGCTTGAGTCAATGCAAAAAAATATAATAAAATTAATGTTGATTTAACGTGCGCTTCAGCTAGGCATGACCTTATTATCAGCACACTTCAACAATTATTCCGCCCCCATTAGGATATATCAGAATCATTTCCGCTTCACCAAGTCCGCAACTGATCAGGGGGGTGAAAGTGCATAGGAACAATGCCGGAAACTACGTCACGCTATTGTTCGACCTAGGCTACATAATTTTTAACGCATGGGTGTTCGTCAATACAGTTTTAGTCTCCTCCACCTTCGTAACACGGTACGTGGAGTGACGGGAATCACACTGACGGCGGAGGAGAATACTAGCTGGTCAGACAGTTTAATTTTATCAAGCATTATAATACCTGAACAATCACCGTCATTTGATCGATTTACTACAGAATATATTGTATATTCAAAATATAATTTTAGTATTGTAAACCTGTTAACTTATATATTTGTGTACTAAAGTATAAGGACACGTGAATAAAATCATGTCGAAGACAAAATGGCCGCTAATCCGCCTATTGTCTAAACCACAGATACATATTCTGAATGAGAGCAGCAGTCTAGGATGCTTACAGTTAGCAGCCTGGACAACCGATTCTTTTGTTCTGCAAGACTCACTCAGTCATTTAATGAGGCAATACAAACGATCGAATTTGGTGTTGAAATGAGCTAAATTTTGAGTTACAACTTTTCAATGTAAAATTTATTTTCTCGGCCAAATAAAAAGCAATCATTTTCATTTTTCAGTAAATGTCAGGTCAAATTGTAGTGCTTGATACTGTATTTTTTTCAAATCCTAGTGTTAAACTTAGGCGTGAAATTCAGTCATTTCGTGTAAGATTTTCGATTTTGATAGGCTTAAACTCTGCCCGCGAGCCTTTTCTTGGATCACCCTTTTAGCTTTTCAAAGTAATATAGTTCGCTAATGAAGGATTTTTCCCAACTTTCTAACGCACATCACCGTGAGCGATATATCATAGTTTTGTCAGAATTTCCGTTTTGATTTCATCAGTTTTTATTCCCGCCTGAAAAATTTCAAAATCAACGCGTGAAATCTAAAGCTAATACTGGCATTGTGGATCGATATCCCTGGGTTTAATAGGAATACCGGCATGGGTACAGTGTTGCCAGAACTTCAATATAGCAACGAAATTCCCAGACCTAATAGCGCTCCTACTGATCACAGCCGCGTAGCTGGGATTTTTTCAAGGGGGGTAAGCCTGTATGGGGCGGTGGCCCAAATCCACCAAATTTCCCTGCACTTGGGGGGGGAGGGGGAGGGGGCCCAAATAGACCATTTTTGCCAGGCTTATTGAATATAATCGTATGGTATTGCATATCGTATGGATTCTCCATCTCTCTTCCCCTCTTCTCCCTCTGTCAGGTTTTTGTTTTTAACAAAACCTGTTCAAGCTAATTATTTAAAATTGCTTACCTAAAAACAGAATAACTTGGATGTTAATACTTGACGTAGTGTTTCAATTGTCACGAAGGTGACTGGGTATAGTGCCTTTTGTTTGTGTTTGTTTGAAACTGCTTTTGGAAACCCACCGAAAGTCATAGGCCCTAATGAAGCAGCCAAAACAATACCAGGTTAAACATGGAAGTTTATAAAACCTATAAATAACCTTAAGGAAAAAAAAAAAAACATTTGTGGCAACAATAAGCCTTGCATTGGAAGTCATGGTTAAAGTGTGTTGAGTACCACCCCAAAGTTTCCCTACATACACCCCCACTACCCACCTCACACACCTCTGCACCCACCCCACCCCATAGGCCTACATGCACATGATATTACATAATAATATATAGCATAGCTATACATTTAGGTATACGCCTACATGTCAAATTAAAAACAAACCCGAACACAAGTCTGAAGGGTGTCATGAAAATGGCAACCCGCGATGGGGGGGGGGTAGGTCATACAAAATTCACCTGGAGATAGGAGGGACAGAAGATTATTATATAGACCCACACGATGTGCGTTACAGAGGTGGGAAATATCTTTCTTTAGCAAACTATATTAGTTTGAGACGCTAATAAACCAATTCCGTATAATAACACGCTAATTTTTCTAGGTTTGGACCGTGGATTTTCCCGTGGACCTCAAGCGTACGTCTCTTTTAAGAGAAAATACGGACTAACCTAGGTAAACAAACAAACAGACAGACAAAATGGTTTTCATAATCATGGAATCCATATAAATTGAAATTGCAGGCTATCACGGGAGTAAATTTTTAAAATTCACCTCATTTACCAGAAAACCCAATTGGGGATTTGGGCTACTAAATCGCTGGTCGGGCAATATGCTTTTCAATGGAAAATTGCCCTGGATGACAACAATGAAAATATCGACTATTTCTACTGGTTGCTCACGAGATAAAAGTACTAAGTTTGACATTTTCGGAGCATGAAGGAAAAAGGGTAAAATAAAACGCAAATTCTGACAAAACTATAATATATAGACCCACACGATGTGCGTTACAGAGGTGGGAAATATCTTTCTTTAGCAAACTATATTAGTTTGAGACGCTAAAAAACCAATTCCGTAAAAAGCTCGCAGGCGAACTCAAGGCCTATAAAAATCAAAAATATCACACTAAAAGACACAATTTGATGCTTAATTTTAACACCAGGATTTTTTTTTAAAATCAAGCACCAAGTTTTAACTGACATTACTGAAGAAAAAAAAATAGCTTTATATTAGACCGCGAAAATAATTTCATAGCAAAAAGGTGTATCTCTGAATTGTGCTGATTTTAACATGTATCGATCGACTTTTAGCGCGACTAAGCATTTCTAAAGAATCGGTTGTCCAGGCTGCTAACTGCTTATCCCTTCCTGTAGATCCCTGAACTGATGTGCACGAGGGTTGGTACGGTGTCTGATCTCCGCCAAACTCCCCCTTTTATAATTCATATCCCCAAATTTTTAGTTTTCCCCCTTTTTGCGAAATGCTTTCCCCCTTTTTCAAATATTTCCCCCTTTTTCACTTTCCCCCTTTTCCAATAGTTTCCCCCTTTTCGGCTTTCCCCCCTTTTCAAATAGTTCCCCCTTTTCGACTTTCCCACTTTTCAAATAGTTCCCCTTTTCGACTTTCCCCTTTTCAAATAGTTCCCCTTTTCGAATTTCCCCTTTTCATATAGTTTCCCCATTTTCGAATTTCCCCTTTTCATATAGTTTCCCCCTTTTCGAATTTCCCCCTTTTCATATAGTTCCCCCTTTTCGACTTACCCCTTTTCATATAGTTTCCCCTTTTCGACTTACCCCCTTTTCAAATAGTTTCCCCTTTTCGACTTTCCCCTTTTCAAATAGTTTCTCCTTTTCGACTTTCCCCTTTTCAAATAGTTTCCCCTTTTCGACTTTCCCCCTTTTCATATAGTTCCCCCTTTTTGTCTTTCCCCCTTTTCACATATAGATCCCCTTTTTCGTCTTTCCCCCTTTTCAAATATTTCCCCTTTTAACTTTCCCCTTTTCAAATAGTTCCCCTTTTCGACTTTCCCCCTTTTCAAATAGTTCCCCCTTTTCGACTTTCCCCCTTTTCAAATATAGTTCCCCGTTTTCAATTACCCCTTTACAAATAATACCCTTTTTATTTTCACCCATTTTGTAAAATTAATAGTTCCCCTTTTACAAATAATCCCTTTTAACTTTCCTCCCTTTTCACAAATAGGTTCCCATTTTAAATAGTTTCTCCTTTTTAAATAATACTCCTTTTTGTTTTTAATACTCCCTTTTTGTTTGGGTACTCCCCGTTTTCCGTGCGTAGGCTTTACCAGTAAGCCTGGACCCTGGAGAGTACCGTGCACTCACTAGAGCTCATTTCGCTACATCCATTATTGGAAAGGCGTTCTACATGAATTTGGATACCAACGTAGGTAGATTTATAGCCTGTTGTGCAAGCGCCGCTAAATTCAATGGGTTAGGGATCCGTCAACTTTTATGCACGTTTATAGAGGGGCTGTACAAAGAGCAAATCCGATATGATTGATAAACCAAATGATGTTCAGAATGTTAAACGGGTGAAATGGCATGCATAAATATTTATGCTGGTCAAATTCATAGCAATGATGTTTGAAAGTCTGTGAAGAACTTGTCTATAAACAGGGATATGTCAGAGACAACAAACAACTGGCTGCCATTGTTACAGAAGCCTAGATAATAAGAATTGTTTGTGCTATATAATTATTCAAAAGTTTTTTCTAAAGTTAGCACCAAAGTTTAAAACAAGCGATCTTAACAGTGAAATGACAATAAAAGCATACATTTATAAAACGGGCCTGGACAAAATGGGCATTGCATATTTATGACAAGTGTGGCTGTGTGATTTTATGCAACTTTATTTTTAAGCCAGTTCCGAGTAATTTTCTCTATTCTTTGTTTGTCAACAATCCCGTTAACAATAAAAATGTGCTTTCTAATCAAAGGCTATATGGCGTATATTCAATTGACCAGACAAATGAACCAGGGACTTCGGTCAGTGGTGCACGCCTCAAAAATCCAAAAAGAATTAGTAGGCCCTATATGTTAGATGAAGAATTAAGTAGCAATTAAGGGGGGGGTACTACACCCCTGCCCAATTTTGTGCCTATTTTTGCATTTTTCTCAAAAATTATGGCGCATTGGGGACAAGTAAGATATGTATATTATAGGGGCAAGGACTACAACTACTGCACTGGAAATTTTATTTCAGCACAGCCAACAGTTGTGGAGTTACAGTCAAAAATGAGGGAAAACCATTATTTGATCAATAAATCAATAACTACTTGCTTTGTGTTGCTGTATTTTCAGTACAGTAGTTGTAGTCCTTGCCCCTATAATATACATATCTTACTTTACACCAATGTGCTATAATTTTTGAGAAAATTGCAAAAATAGGCGCAAAATTGGACAGGGGTGTAGTACCGGTACCCCCTTAAGCCTAGTCTTTTTTTAAAGTCGAGACAAGTCCAAAATAATAACGATTAATAAGCCAATCTAATTGATTCAAATTCCAATCTCCTGGCCTTTTCCTGGGTCTTTATTTAGTTGCATGATATAATTCAGATTATGATTTTTCTTAAATGTAGATCTATATCCTATAGAATTCATAAATTACATAATAAGTATCATTTTATTCATTTTATTTAACTCAAGAATTTGTATCAGACAATCACGTGCTTTCAACGTGTAGGCCGGACCTATTTCAATATCGAAGTACATGGGACGTGAATGCACGGTACTATAGATGGTCCGTGCCTACGCATCGTGAAAAGGGGAATAAAAAAAAAGGGAGTAAAAAAAAGGGAATAAAAAAATAAGGGAATAAAAAAAAGGAGTAAAAAAAGGGAATAAAAAATAAGGAGAAACTATTTAATGGGGAAAAATCTGTAAATGGTATTATGTAAAAGGTGAAAAGAAAATTCGAAAAGGGGAAACTATATGAAAAGGGGGAAACTATATGAAAAGGGGGAAATTCGAAAAGGGGGATACTATATGAAAGGGGGGAAATTCGAAAAGGGGGAACTATATGAAAAGGGGGGAAATTCGAAAAGGGGGAAACTATATGAAAAGGGAAATTCGAAAAGGGGGAAACTATATGAAAAGGGGGAAATTCGAAAAGGGGAAAACTATATGAAAGGGGGAAATTCGAAAAGGGGGAACTATATGAAAAGGGGGAAATTCGAAAAGGGGGAAACTATATGAAAAGGGGAAAGTCGAAAAGGGGAACTATTTGAAAAGGGGAAAGTCGAAAGGGGAACTATTTGAAAAGGGGAAAGTCGAAAGGGGGAACTATTTGAAAAGGGGAAAGTCGAAAGGGGAACTATTTGAAAAGGGGAAAGTTAAAAGGGAAATATTTGAAAAAGGGGAAAGCAGTTTCGCAAAAAGGGGGAAAACTGAAAATTTTGGGAGATGAATTATAAAAGGGGGAGTTTGGCGGAGATCAGACACCGTAGGTTGGTCAATAAGTCCTCGCAACTACTATATATATCCGCTCAAGCATGACTTTGATGACTGTTAAGCGCTCCACAGACTCCGAGTATTGTACGTACAATATTGTATGCAACATATCTACGTTATTTAATCTATTGCCATTCTATTTCCAGTAATGTTTAAGTTCTAACGAATGTTTGATGACGAAAAATCGATAATATGTTACATGTAATATCTAGTAGAAATATATTATCGATTTTACTTGGGTAACTACTGATTATTAAAAGGGAGCTTCCGGTGGGAAATCACAAACATTTCTCTAATAATGAACCCTTTGTTTTCAAAATGCCATGTTTTTGTAGCACACCATAGAGAGGCTCTAGATTGAATACGAATTGTGAATTTCAAAAGGTTCGTTTAATTTTAGCATAAGACTCAGTATAGGAAATCACTCACACTGTTACTGTCCCGTATGATATTGTATTTAGTCATATTTTTAGCGCTTTTTTGATTACATTTTCCTTTTTTCATACATTTTTGGCACTTTTAATCATATATACCAGCAACGCATGCGCATATTAATATTTTTATTGTAACAATTTCTATTGTCCTGAATATGACCGCTCACCCCATACCAATAATCATATTTGTTTTTGTTTCATTTTGGAGATAATTTAGATAATTATTGTGTCTACCTTGAGCGCTCGTCTCTCATGATTTTAACACCATTTTTGATTGTCATTAAGGCCTATGATGTATTTCAAAGACGGTCACTTTCTTCATCTGTTAATGGATACATTTCTTCTCTCACAATTATCAAGTAAAATACTCAAATTACCTCAGACCAAAAATAAATCTTGTAATCTGCTTTTTACTTACTTCTGCTACCTTTTATTACACGTTCCTGAACTACAATTCAAATTTCCCGCCAATGTTGACAATTGTCAGTGCATATATAGCAGTGATTTTATGCAAATGAGGTTACGTAATTCAAGGTACTCTAATAGAAACTGTCGTGTGTTTTGAAAGACAAAGGTACAAACTTGTATTTATGATAAGTAACAGTCATCAAAGTCATGCTTGAGCGGAGATATATAGTAGTTGTGAGGACTTATTGACCAACCCTTGTATATTAGTTAACTGTGATATTACAATTCAAATGAATATCAACATGATGAGAAACACTTGGACTACAAAAATTTAAAAAAAAAAATTTAGATCAATTTTACAGTACGAGCTTAGAATTTGAGCATGACATTGTATTGTATTTATTATTCAAATAACAAATTTCTATGGCACGGGAACTAACCTTTTGTTGTCCCTTCCCAATTTCTTGTGGTACAAAGTCACGCAATATATACACCAATGAACATCAAAAGATCTCTCCGAGAGCTATTGGGTATGTACTGCTCGTGAACATATAGTGTCCTACACAGCCAGTATGGTTACGTGCAACCAAACTGGCTGCGGAGGAGACTACTCTTCATACTACTCTTCATACGTCATCAGTCTGCTGCATTGGAAATCAATTTCGCTTCGAACGGGGGGAGGACCGTACAAGCCAGCATTTTACCAACACAATTTCTCTTTTTTCAGGAGAAATAAGAACAAAAAATTGCAACGAGTGTCAACTTGTAATGTAATAATAATTATTCTCTTCGAATGGGTTTAAACTTGTTTTTGCAATAGATATGGCCTTTAAATAAATGTAAATTGCTATTCTTGCTCAAGTATGTTCGAATCGCTGCAATAATAACACGCTTTCCTCAAATTGTTCTTCACGCAATCAACAACACAGACCGAATTACTTATCACTTTAAATGGACTTAGTGCACAGCAGTGGACGCCATACTCCAAATGTTTCTAAAAGACTGTTAAAATAAAATCAATTTTAATGCTAATGTATGGCACATGCTAAGTAACCCTGATTACCTTTTTGAAATAGCCGAGTGGGAGGGTTTTTAATGAAATATTTTTGTGTACAAACTGAAGCATCCTATGTATAAAAGAAAAAATGTTTTTTGAATTTAGTGAAAATTAAGACTGAAATGATGGTGAAAAAATATGTATAAAAATTACATTAGACCCCGGCAAAGATTACTATTTCGTTTTTATGGTAATCTAATCTTTTATTTTCTGAAATAAATTTCCGGGTCTAATGTGGACTCATTTATATAAATGGTAAAAACCATACGAAAAACTATACAAGAAAAATGGTAAGCTCCGTATACATTGCACTCTCCGAATAACACTATGCGCGTGCAGTGCAGCGAATCCAGCGAAGTCAAAATCGATATAATATGTATTGTGCATAATAGGCACATGAATTGTCGTATTTCTGTTTGTAGAAAAGTTCAACAATTTAGCACTATAATTCACATTAATACTTTTTAAGCAGATAAAATTTCAAAATATGGTACGTTTTCTGTCTTTACTTGTCATGATATTGTGAATTCAATACCCGATATATGTTGGAGTTGCCTATACAGGTACGATCAAATTTCAAGATGGCTACCAACACGTCAGTTGGTGGACTGGTCTAGGGGGCTGAAAGTATTATACTTTAGCCACGTTAGCGGCAAACTGCAGCGTGGGTTCGAGGCCCACCTCTGCCAAACTAAATTTTCCTCTTTTTTTTTAATTTCATTTTAGGGAAATGAGGCTGGGCGAATTTATGTATGTCGTAGGGTGGTGTGGTGTTCGTGTTATGGTTAGGGTTAGGCTCAGGGCTTACTGTGTCAAATCAATGAGGTCTCGAACAAACCGAGAGCGTCCTATAACTACACAAATTAATGGAAACAACTTTTTTTGTATTATTATATAGATGTCACTCAAAACCCGTGGTTGCGGATCGATATGGGCCAGGTGTATGAAGTGCGATATGTGGCTATCTACGTTATTGGTGATTTCTACAAGCTAGCACCTTTTGATGCTGATGTAGCGCGTAAGTTACGATACTATACCTATACCTATACCTAACCTTAATTAAGAATACGATACATGATTTACCGACAAGTGACTCATTTCGGAATGCGATCATGAATTTTGAAGAAAAAAAAGTTTCCACAGGTTTCGTTGGGATTCGAACCAGCGATTCGGAACTTCCTTTGATTACGCGTCTAGCGCTTTACCGTTCGGCCACGGTGGCAGTTGAGTGAAGGAGTGTAATGATAAATGATAAATCTCATAATGCCATCTTTAGCCTTTTGTTTACTAAAAATTAAATTTTTGTCATATAAAGAAAATTAATTTTTGTCATATAAAGAAAATTAATTTTTGTCATATAAAGAAAATTAATTTTTGTCATATAAAGAAAATTAATTTTTGTCATATAAAGAAAATTAATTTTTGTCATATAAAGAAATTGTGTCTGGCGTGAATTACACTACAGTTTTTTTATTCTTAGGGCTCTTTAACTTCGTCAAATAATTTTTTAAATGATAGAGTGAATCCCCTGGCCCTCTATAATTACGCACAAAAGATCGATTCCCCTTAAATTAGCCATACTGATATTTTGTGGACTATAAGTCCATATCAGCCAATTAAGTTCATCTCAGTGACCGCAACCTCCCGGGTTAAAAATCAAGACTTTACTTTGTTTAGGCAAACCAGGTTTCCTTTGTTTTTGTTATACTAATCTAAAAGCATCAACAGCATTATGTAACGCTGCAGGTTACAACATAACAAGCATTATTGATTGAGCGCTTTTACAGATATATAGCCAGAAAATGAATAAAGCGCTTTGACAATCAAAAGAAATATGAACAAGAATATCAATAACATAATATGAAATACAGTAAATCAACATTTTGGAAAGAGATGTCTTTATAAGTGACTTAAAAATGTTGATATTTGGTGATCAGGCGCAATGTTGGGAAAAAAACGTGGTGTAGATCCTGCAGCAGATTAGCCGATAATGATCGGTTCAGGAACGCAGGTTTGTCTGTATATTGTTGAGGTGTTATTTGAGGTGCAAGTTCAATGAAACATTTGTAGGCAAACACATTTATTAACCATGTTAAGTGGTATGATAACCAGTGGAAATCAGCAAGTAATGGTGAAGCATGGTCACTGAGATTTGCTCTATAAATTTTTTTTATCTCTGTTTTATATAGTTTTCGCATGCCGTTTGATTACATGCCAATTGAGTAAAGTAATCTGGAAATTATGACGGCCCTGACCTGACAGCGTTGTTACAAGTGTTATGGGGCGCCCGCAACGGCAGGGGCACCTTATTAACATGACTTTGTGAAAAGCTTCTAATTTCAGTCTTGCTAGATTTACTTAGTTAGGGAAAAAGTTCAATTTGGTGACCACTCTCTGGCTAGTAAGGTTTGACGATTGATTCGACTTCTATGGACCATTTAGAAAAAAATAGCCACCATGTCCCTCGCGAAAATCCCGGCATTTTTCGCTAGAGGCCAAAATCAAAATGGCCGCCGCCATCATTTTGAAAATTTAAGTTTTGAACCAGAGCACCTATAATCATGGACAAAGACACTTTTTCGGATATGTCGAGTACAAGGATTCCGATTCTGACATTAGTTTGACATTACGGCATCATTTTCACCCAGAAATCCAAGATGGTCCATCTTGAAAAATTTAGTTTTGAACAAGAGGACCTAAAATCGTGTACAAAGACACTTTTTGGATAAGTCGACAACAAGGATTTCAAATTTGACATTACTTTGACATTACGAACTCATATTTACCCAGAAATCCAAGATGGTGGCCGCCGGCGCCAAAAAAAAAAAATAAGTTTTGAACCAGATTACCTAAAATCGTGCACAAAGACACTTTTTCCGGTAAGTCGACCCCAAGAAATCCGAATCTGACATCAATTTGACGTTATAACGTAATTTTTGCCCAGAAATCCAAGATGGCCCCTATTTGGTAGAGCGTAAATGTGATTTTTGAATGAGAGCAGAAGCATAAGTGTGTCATTTCCGCCTTATCTGGGGTTCGTGTGCCTTATATGGGGTTTAAACTGCCTTATCTTGGGTTTACATTCCTTATCTAGGGATAAGGCGCCTTACATGTGTTTTAGACGGCCTTATCCTGGGTTTACGTTCCTTACCTGTGGCTAAGATGCTTTAACCTTAGCATATCGCAGTCTAAACCCAGATAAGGCATCTAAACCCCAGATAATGCGCCGTAACCCCAGATAAGGGACGTAGACCGCCGATAAAGCAGTCTTAACCCCAAATAAGGCGCTTTAACCCTAAATGAGGAACATAATCCTAAGATAAGGCATCTAAACCCCACATAAGGTGCCTTAACTCTAGATAAGGGTCGTTAACCCCAGATAAGGGCCGTCAACCTCAGATAAGACATCTAAACCCAAGATAAGGCGCCTTAACCCCAGATAAGAGACGTAAACTCAGATATGGCAGTCTAAACCCCGATAAGGCGCCGTAACCCCAGATAAGGGACGTACACCTCAGATAAACCAGTCCCAACCCCAAATAAGCCGCCTTAACCCTAAATAAGGAACATAAACCTAAGATAAGAGAAGTAAACCCCAGACGGTAAGCAAAATCGTCAACCGTGTAATTGAATGGGATTATTTTGAAATTTTAAAACGCTTGAAATATCACAAACAAATAGGCATATGTTAATAAATAATATAAATACAAGCTAAAACCGTTGGGGTTCGATAATGAACCCCACAAAACTAACCGAGTATTATGGAAAATGCCATACGGCCGGGCGGTTTCACAAGTTGCCGGCTTAATCATGCCACTCGCCGCCTGATCTTATTAATACATAATGGTTTTGACCTCAATGCATGAGTGGTGATTCAATGTTATTTTACCGTAAAGTCCTATGGTGGAGGTCTTTTTTTTGTTGTGTAGTCCTACAAAGGTGGGGTGACTTAAAAGTAACCTGCTGGTAGACATGTTTTACCGTACAGTCCTACGGGCTTATGGTGTAGGGTTTTTTATTTTTTATTTTGTTGTCCTAAAAAGGTGGGGTGACATAAAGTAGTCCTACAGTCAGTATAGTCCTACAGTGGGATTCTTTTACTGTGTAGTCCTACGAGCGAGAGGTGTTCTACAGTCAGTCCTACAGTGTAATTCTAGCACGCCGCAGTCTTACTATGCAGCAATTTCTTACCTTTCATACTTTGCAAAGGGAATTTCCATAACCTGACCACCTTTTTCTGACCACCTTCTCTGACCAGCTTTTACAGTGAGCCGTGTGATATTTGATTCTTACACAATAATAAGTGCTGGGTGATAATTTGCAAGCTTTCCGATTCAATTTATTTCATCCAAAACAGTCCTGTCATACACCTTCCCCAATCAAACACATTTCTCTTGCATTTGATCATCTTCTACTCTTCCCTAGAAAAAATCATTATAATACCAAATCTAAACACCATGGTATTCACCATATCACGCCCAAGCTAACATTGGGCGCCCCATTCCTTTTTTAAAGGAATTTTTTTTATCTATGTTGCATCACGTTGGGATAGTGATGTAGGAAGTTGCTCATCTAAAATGGATTTGGCGTGTAAGATGGAATCTTAGGCCTCTGGGAATAGTCAACGCATCTATAGGGACTGCAGATAGGCATTAGTTCTAATTCTGTTAAAGATGAAGTGGCCTGAAGGCTGTCTGGTTGATCTACGAGTGCTGGTTTGGGTCTGGCTAATATTTAATATGTTGCTAGGGTCATGAGTCTCTTAAAAAGCCTCTTGGTATATGGTACACAACCGGACTTCGGTACGTCTGACTCCAGCGACTCTCTAGATTGTGTATCATTTCAGAGACGCTGGATGAACTTGTTAGTTGTGCACGAAACGTGCATTTGTTAACCCTTTATGTATATTATTAACACTGAAGACCTCCTATTTTAACCAAGGCTACTTTCACTTCATTTCAGTCATTGCTTTAGACGACATGGACATCTTTGTTGGTTCTTGCCCGACTATAGGTTCACCTGCCAACCAACTTTGTTACAATACCGGAGATACAATAAGTTCAAGTTCTAATGCAAACATTTTCGGGTCCACGGATCCCTATCCGGGTAAGCCATGCGACCCGGGTATCTACGGCCAATATTTGACTCTTACCAAGTCTTCGTCTGGATTAATTTGGGCTTGCGAACTACACATTTACGGCAAAGAAGGTAATTCATGTCACTGTTCTGTTATTATGTCGTTTCTCCTTTCTTTTTTTCTTCTGTCAACACTTCTCATTCATCAATTTTGACCAAACTTGGTCACAAGCAGAACTGTTCGTGATCATACAATCACAATCATTGGTTAAAGATTACCCAGATATCATAAGGGTAAAATGTTTCAGCACAAACTGTATCTTTCCCCACAAACAACGATTAGCATTAACGTCTCTTGCACATATGCATTTACATTATCCAGTGTCTATGGGGTGCTCACAAATTTGGGGTCAACGGTCATTAAGAGGTCATTTTCGCTGAGACTGAATACCTCCAAAATGACCCTTCTCCCACAAATAATATAGTACGATAATGCTACTTAATTGCACACATACATGACAATTAGCCAGTGTCTATGAGGTGCTCACAGATTTGGGGTTAAACGTCATTTAGGGGTCATTCCCAGATAACATGGCGATATTGGTCCAATGGTGGCCCAACGTATGTTCCATAATGGCCCAACATTGGTTGCTGATATCACACCAATATAATTTGCTCACGGGCCCAAGATTGGTCCAAAATTGGGCTTGGGCCAATGTTGGCCCCAGCGTGCCCAAACCTTGTCACAGACATTGAACCAACATTGGGCCTGTACCTATTTCTAATTGGCAAACAATTGGCTGCCAATGGTTTAACAATATGTAATTTTAGTATTGGGCCAAGCAATATTGATGCAATGGATTATTGCAATTTATTGGACGTTATTCGACGGGAATGTATCATCTCTTGCCGCTTCGCAGTAAGAGAGGTACACTATACGACTCATCACCGTGGTGTTGAATAGCCAGCAAGTGTATTTGATAGCATGGTGACACGTACTTTAAGAAATTATCTTTAAAAGTATGGTCTTAGAAATAAAAGTGCCGAAAATTCTTGTGTATTTCCTTACAAATATGTAATCCGTGGTGTTAAATAGCGTTTGCCCTGCGTTTTATCATCCGTGGTTTGGTTTCCTATTGTTTCAACTTAGTATAATATTTATGATTTAGAGGTCCTCCAAATACTAGTACTCTTCACAATCATTATTTGTTACCCAATTGTTACCCAATTTTTTACCGAAATTGCTGTGATAACCTATATTGGCTGCCAACATGATGCCAATGTAAAAATTGTCAATTGAAAGCCAAGATTAGCCCAATATGGGTCAGCACGAACTGGTGGCCCGATATTGGGCCAATAGCATCACGATTGTTGGCAGCTGTTCACAACCAATATATCATTGGACCAATTTAGGCTGCCACAGTGATGCCAATATGAAGATTACCAATGGAAAGCCACGATTGGTCCAATATGGCCAGCAAAATAATGCCGAGGCCAAGATTGCCGTTCGAAAACCAACATTGGGCCAATATATGCATGTTATCTGGGTTTCTGTTCTGAGACTGAGTACCTTCAAAATGCCTCTTCTGCGACAAATAACATGATAGCAATATTATGTATTTGCACACATACATTGACATTGACATTAGCCAAGGTCATCGGGGTGTTCATTATTTGAGATGAAAGGCCACGAAGGGGTCATTTCTGGTATGAGGCGAATTACATCTAAAATACCACGTTTTCTACACGTACGTGCAACATAACTCTGTGATACCACTTCCGAATATGCATTGTCATTATTCAGTATCTATATCTCATGTTCACATGACATGGGTCAAGGTCACATCGGGGTCATATGCGTAAAAATGTGGTTTCACCTGACATTAGCCAGTGTATTTTATTTATCCGATGTGTTCACAGATTTGAGGTCAAAGTTTATAGAGTCATTTCATTCTGATACCAAATATAAAATTATTGAACTGTTCTTCTCTCATAAATAAAGTAGCACGATAGTGGCTCTTGTGCACGTGCTTTGACATTAGCCATTGTCTTGGGAGTATTCGTGCCCTTGTTCATATGGGACAGAGATGGCATAACTGACTGTCTTCGTGATCTGTGATCACAGCATGTCTAGTTATTGTTATTTCTTCTTTTGCCAACTTTCACTTGTAGAAGCTTTTGATATTACGCACATTCAATTATTACTTGTACATATGGCATGGTAAAAATATTTTGTTGAAAATATTAATACTAATATGGACAAAAAATTTTGTTCAATGTTGCATTTTTGCAGTTTCACATTTGGTTCAAGCCAGATTACAGTTTTCTCAGTCACATTTTGAAGTTGATGAAAATGATGGCAGCATAATGATTACAACTAATCGCACAGGGCTAACGGAAAGCTGCACAACAGGAGGTATTGTGGTTTAATTTTTAATGTTTCCTGGTTTCAGTCCGAGTTTACGATCACGATAGTAAGACTTGGTGGACGGGTGGCAATTGGCGATCTTTTAAAAACGTTCGTAGCAAAATATATATGTTAATTAGGTAGTTTATTTGCATCAATCAAAACTCGTGAGCATGATTTCTCGGAGCTGGTAAGACGTATTGTAGCAAAACATGGAGAAACTAATTACCCAGCAAACACAAAAACGTTTTAAAAACGTTTTAAATAAGTTATATTTTGGCTTTTGGTTTAGGTAAAAACGTTTTAATAACATTAAAATGTCGGGTTATATAAAGGTTATGATAACGTTTTAAAACGTTTTGTATGAAAACACACTACAACAATATTTTTAAATGTTTTCAAAAATGTTATTGTAAACTATTTTTGCAAACATTTTTGCCAAATATTGTGTCAATACTTAAATAACATTATTTTAAAATATTTGAACCCAGCAAACACAGAAATGTTCTTAAAATGTTTTTTTCAAACCTTTGAATAACATTTAAATGTCGGGTTATATAAATGTCATGAAAACGTTTTTCAAACGTTATTGAAAATATTTTGGGCAAACATTTTTATTCGAAAAATATTTTTCAACTCCAAAATAACATTCTGTTTAGAATGTTTTGTATCAAGTTCTCAAGAATGTTTTTGGAATGTTATTAAAACGTTTTTATACCCTTTATATAACCCGACATTTAAACGTTTTCTGTAAAACATTTTTATTTGCTGAGCAGTAGATTATCACAAAATGTTTTTTAAGGTTATGCAAACGTTTTATACTCTTAATATACCCTTTATATAACCCGACATTTAAACGTTTTCTGACAACCTTTTATAACCTTTTGCGAATGATGTCGAAAACGTTTTGTGTTTGCTGGGTATGGACTTCCTCCTCATCATATGAAATTTTCAAAGGCGTCACTACTCACTATCACAGGACACACTCTCCTGGTGTGCTCTCTCTCTCTCACACACACACACACTCTTATAAATCCTACAGTCTATCTCGACTTTCTCTTGATCATCCTTTTGAATATTTTTCCTCAGGCCTTAAAAGTGGGGAGAGGCAAGAAATATAGTTGTAGTGCCGCCACTGGTCCGGGCACTGGTCATTTATGAGACCTGTTATATGCCACTTACATCAATGTGTACTAATGTTTTCTTCCGTTAGGCTACTATACTGAGGGTATAACAGCTACTACAAGTGACTTCGTAGCAGTTCCGTATCCACCCGATGAAAGCAATCGAATCTCATTCTCACAAGGTGAAAATGACGGCACAGTCAAGCAGTTTCCTGTTACCATACTTGACGATGATCTATGCGAACCGTCGGAAACATTCAGAGTAATCCTGACTGATATTAAAGGCGGAACAACTGGCGTACAGACTTGCGCAACTGTAACGATCAATGATAATGATGGTATGAAATATTATATTAATGTAAAATAGTGCTTAATATAATAATGTAAAGACATTTCATAACACGCCCTCCAGTTAAGTCCATACATTTACATGGTTGCACGCTTGTCAATCAGGTTTAGTTCCACTAGTCCTAAGGTTCCATAATCTTACGCCTCCCTAACCTAATCCGAACACTAACTTTGGGACAAGCGAATCAATTTTATTTTTCTGTCTATCTAGCAAACTTTTTTTTTAGTTTTCGGCCTAACTACGAACCACAGTTTTAACCAGATGAAATCTATATTATGAGTTTTTATAAACCTAATGAACGTTTTTTAATTGATTTGTTCGGGTTTTTGACAACCCTGAATAATACAAGAAGGCCTAAAGCGTATTTCCATTGGGCCCATTTGAATACCGAGACAGATTGGGAACAGTCAGGGGTTAGCGTCTTCGAGAAAAAATATGGTGTTTACATTGATGAACTGAAGAATATTTTCTGTATTCGATAGTTGTGCAAATCAGTTTCACCAGATCATGTAATTGTGACATTTTCGCCTTCTTGTGCTCAAGTTTATAAATCATGTGGACAGAGAACAATTATGTTTTGTGCGATAAAATATGACCGAAATAATGAGGTTCGTGTACTAAACTTTACGTATCAATCTTACCATTCTCTTTGAAGGTGTTATGTTCTCGTTTGAGTATGATACGTACTACGTAGCTGAAGGAGATGGGGCAGTTAACATCGGTATTCGACGCACGGGACAAGGCGTCATGCAACCAGGAAGTGCAGGTATGTCCACGCCCTCTTTTACCTAAAATCAACCATTCCATTTTGAGTTGCAGCATTATTAAACTATGACATCATAAATTGTCTAAATTCCTCGTTGTCTTTTTTTCACAGAACTTAATTTTGCAGATAACACAGCAACTTCTTTTGACTACAACAATACACCAGTTGTGGTCGACTTTGAAGCATCTACCAATGACGATACCGAATTTGGAAGTGTGAGTCTCAAGGAGGATGATGTTTATGAAGACACTGAGATATTTCAAGTGTCTCTTGGAACATTGACACCTGCCAATGGATGCAGTAAACCTGGGGACATAACGACAGCATCTGTTATTCTGCAAGATAATGACTGTAAGTCATGGGCATACTATTAAAGGTATTGTTGTATAATGATTCACAATACAATTCACTGTCAATCAAATACATGTTAGTACATGGTTAGTTTCAGGTTTAATAAATAGCATAGCACCTCATAACTAATGGTCATATGTTTGCTCGCGTAAAGAAAATAACGAGGTACCGGTATATACTTTGATCAGCGCGTAACCACCTTTTACCCCCGGGGGGCACTTCCATGACAGATATGCATCATGTGCCTCGGGATAGACCCCTTTTTCAAACCGGCTTGTACCCAATGACCCCCTTTTTTATGTTATGGTCCTACCTATTACCCAATGACCCCCTTTAAAAAAATTCATGTACTCAATGACCCCCTTTTTCTATTTCCTGCTATACCCAATGACCCCCTTTTTAATTCCCAAATTTAGGTGGTATTTGTGTTCTCCTCCAGAAATAATGATATTTTTCACATTTCCAAGGTGGCCAAGTTGTTTTTACGCAGTTTGGCACTGATTTATGTGTACTTAATGATACTCTTTTGGCAATCCTGTACTCAATGACTCCCATTTTACTTTTTGTTACCCCAATGACCACCCTTTTTTCAAAGTTTCATACTGAATGACCCCATTTTTTTTAGGTTGTGTACTGAATGACCCCATATTTTTGTAATTGTACATTTGACCTGAATGCCCCCTACTTTTAACATGGCCGAGGCACATCCCTGCCATTTCAGATAGGGAGTGCCCCCCCCCCCGGGCTTTTACCACTACGCCGAAAAGTAGACCCGCGTTAAGAGTGACATAGTTGATCTGCCTGGACTATATTTTGCGTGTTAAAGAAAGTAGACGAAGTATAGGACTTCAATTAATAATTGTAATACCTATGGCGAGATGTTATAAGGCCCGCCGATTACGAGCTGATTAAAGTTTAGTCTACTGCTGATGGTCCTCGTTTACCCGTACAAAACACAACTCGCAACTCAATACAACGCCGCGGGCACAACGCACTGCAAATCCTGATAAAACAAATTTAACTTTATTGTCATACTGCAACTTAATGCAGTATTTTTGGAAGAGACTACAATGCGGGTAATGCAACTCACTGCAACGCAGATGCAGT
Organism: Amphiura filiformis; assembly: GCF_039555335.1. Lineage (NCBI taxonomy): Eukaryota > Metazoa > Echinodermata > Ophiuroidea > Amphilepidida > Amphiuridae > Amphiura > Amphiura filiformis. Next base: position 60,008,807 of record NC_092640.1, on the reverse strand, counting down.
GATACAGAGTAGGCTGTCCTGGTACTTAAAATGGGATGAGTAGTATATGGGAGGTCTTGGGGCATCTTAATAAGAGTCTTACTGAAAGGCGTACTGTTCAATTGCACTTCAGTAATTAAAGGCTTTCCCTGTCAAATGTGATTGACAGTAAAAAGTAAAAGGTGCTTCTATGAATATTTTAACACTAACTACTTTAATCTGTAGAGTTTCATACATTATGTTCATGAATGTGGTGACCTGCTGCCAGATCAAAATTAACTATATCTTTAATGTTCTTACAACATAATGCTAAACTTTTGTATCACGTATTTATTTTTCAGCCCGGTTCTGGTTTAACCTGGTCAATAATGATGCAGCTATATCTATACCAGAGGGCGAATCAAGAACCATTGACATCTTACGATTGGGAACAGAACAATCAAAAAACCTTGGTGAGTAAAATACATGGAGAAAATATTTGCGATTGGATTTTTTGAATAAAACAAAAAGAAAGGCGACAAATTTAAGGTGAAATATTGAAATGTTTTAATGAACCGACGTCGGACATTGCCGTATTGGTATTCTTCTTTATTCAAAGATGTTGCAATACTTTTAATTTATGTGTATAATTCTTTTAAAACATTGGGACTTTTCAGGGTTTTTTTAGATTTTCTAATGTAACTTCCAAAATTTGGTTTGCAAGTCTCATTGATTAGTCTGAGAAAGTGTGAACCCTCTTCTGTGGAAACAGGTCAGCCTTCGGCGGCTTCGTTTTTGTTTGCTGGAGGCAAATTATTTTGATCGGTTAGATGTTCATCCAAATACAGAAACAAAAATCAAAACCTAGTACAATTGAAATGCTCAAACGGGACAAAAGAATATTTGATTTACTAAAACGTAAACCAACCCATGTAATATGTATTTCAATTTCTTGGTGAATAAAAGTATTCTCTAAAATGTTGGTTAACAATTCATTTTTGAGCCATAAATATAGTTTATGAACAACTCTTTTAAAAATCATGTAAAAACGATTCGATTTCATGGTTTACAGATATTGTCATCCATGGAATAACTGCTAATACAGCCACTGATTTCAGCATTGCACCCGCTCCAAATAACGACGACGTATCTTCAGTAACCTTTGTCAGATCTGATGATAGGGAAAGCATTACTATATCGACACATGATGATTTTGACACAGAAAGTGATGAAGTTTTTACTCTTACCCTTCGGGATCCACTTTATCCTGAAGGAAACCGAGCTGACCCGTTTACTTTTACCGTGATTATCGTCGACAATGATGGTAATACATTTTTTTCCATACAATAATGAAACACACCGGATTTATTAATCACTCTACGCTGAAAACAACCTCAGAACATTATTATATACGAAGACTAAGAAATAAAGGGCAATGTATTATCTTTTAAACCCAAATAATGTGTCAGAGGGAGTAAAAATGTAACTATAAAGGGTGAGGCGCAGCCGAACCCATTATTAAATGTTTTTACTGCCGAGGACATATTATTTGCATGTGAAGGATAAAACTGCACCCTTTATTCGCGTCATTTGCGTGATAATAAAGTACTTACAACCCAGCCAACAATTTTACGTTGTTACAACGTCGTATAAAGTCATCCACGTAGTAAATACGTAAATTTGTGAACTCGTATTCGTATTGTGACAACGTAATTGCGGACGTATGCCTGTTCCAAAATGTAAAAAAGATGTTGTAGTTGAGCAAAGTTTGTCGCAATAGCCATGTTCCTAAATTTTAGGATGTAAGTGGATTATCTATTTATGATTTGTATTCTTGTAATTTGTCCATTGTACTCTAACATTTAAGCTTTTAATGTCCAAATATTTTGATAATAAAACGTGTGCATGTTACTAATGTTGTTTCTTTGGCTTTGATACATGATCTATTCCAGCTCGATATGCGTGGAAGCAGACGGAGTTTTCCATTGAAGAGGACCAAACAAGACTGAGAGTATGCTTAACTAGAACTGGGTCCGGGGACATTCTTTCAGATGAGAAAATAGTTGGCAAGTATATTTACTGACAATGAAACCACATTTTCTATCACAACAACATGCGCTGGTGTGATGAAGAAATATTTAGATACGACATTGCACTTGCAGTCGATGTCATTAATCACTCATTAATCACTCTACGGTGAAATAATCTTAGAACAAATTATCCATGAAGACCAATATTAAGCAATTGGCTTAGAGAATAAGCATGGTTTCATTAGCACGTGTATGATTGTTCCAAAAATGCAAAAGTATGTTGTAGTTTAGCAAAATTTATCTCAATTGCCTTGTTCCTAAATTTTAGGATGCAAGTATATTAACTGACAATGAAACCACATTTTCTATCACAACAACATGCGCTGGTGTGATGAAGAAATATTTAGATACGACATTGCACTTGCAGTCGATGTTATAATATACGCCAGCTTCATTTTTTCAAGACAGTCTTATAAACGGGTTCAGTTTATATTTCGCTATAATAAAACGAGTACGTGTCTTTATTACTTACATTTTGAATATCAGGCATAACGTCCAGTAAAGAAACCGCAGATCTAAACAGTGATTTTGAGCCCTTGACGACGATCACTTTTACCCGAGGCAGTGCCGAGGCTTGTGGGGAGGTTCAAATTCTTGAAGACACAGATGTGGAATCTTCTGAAAGCTTCACACTGACTATCACTAATGGACAAGATATTGTCATAGGTGCCGATAACATTGCTACAATCACCATTACAGATGACGACAGTAAGTTCAAAAACATTCATAAATAATTACAAGCTAATGACTATACTAGAAGACAGAAATAAAAAAGACTAGTTTGCGTCTGACGTCATCTGTCAATCAAACTCGATCACGGTTTGTTTACAAGTGCCGTGATGATGTGAGTTGATGAACGCGGCTATAAAACCGGATGTTGAGGATCGTACAAAAATGCCTCATCTCAAATAGAGAAACAAAAAACGCACAGAATGCTTTGTTATATTTTATGTATGATTTGATATACCCAACTGTAAATGATTGGGAGATATATCAATGATATGAATGAGAAAACAAAGACAAAATTATTAAATCAAAAAATTAATTTTACACTCCAATATTTCCTAGTCAATTCTAGTCAAAATAGAATCAAATGAAAACAATTTCTTGTTTTTAATAACAGCTGTGGTAGGATGGGCCCAAGACGCATACACCTTTGACGAAGGTGCAACCGATTCCAGTATTCTTATCACTAAGATAGGAAACGGACCTGCTTCAATAAGTAAGTGATTTCAAAAATATTAAAATATCCAGCACAATTTTGTCCTATAAATGTTGCATTTCACATGTAACAATGTTACATTCTTTCTTCCATTTTTTCAGGACTTGTTGTAACCCCTGCAGAGAATAGTGACTTCCAAATAGATTCTCTTACTATCACCATACCGGCTGGTTTGTCAAGTCACACCGTTCCAATAAGAATCACCGATGATGCAGAGGTTGAGTCTGATGAGACTTTTACCTTGATTCTGACTCGTGACGACTTTGGTAGCATATCTCAAGCACAGACCATCGTCACCATTGTCGACAATGATATTGACACAGATTCAGGTACTTTTTTATCTTATTCAATTCAGAGTTGATTACATTTCGTCGGTCGCAACACATAGTGGCGTAGAGTGATTTTCCAAATTTTCCGTTTCACATAGTGGCGTATAGATTTAGAGCTAAGTACAATCCTATAATAGTTATTCTTTGTTAACTATTAAAGATACAGTTTAATAGTTTGAACCTTAAACTTCAATTTCAAATGAATCGGGCCACTGAGAGATAACAGTGGAGGAGTATCGACTCCGTTACGTGTAGCATATCCTTCAAAAACGTTTTGCTCGGAGACGTATTTTGTCCTTCACGTACGCCACTATGTGTTGTGACCGACGATTTATGTTCAATGCTGAGCCACTAGGAAAGCTTTCACCTCTTTATAAAGGATTGAATGATGAGATAACAACCAGGGGCGTGACCAGCTTTCTTGGTGAGGGAAAAAATAAACAATTCGGAGAAAAGACGAAAAGGATTTCCCGGTTGCATCATTCTGACCCGGTAATATCGGTGGGATATAAACATCTCAAAAAAAGTAACTAACCCCCCTTAAATATCGGCCATTGTTCAAAAGGGGCTGTTGTATTACAAATCTGTAAAATGCGTTGGAAGCAGAATTTATTTCTGCGCATTGTGACACCTCATTTGATACGATAGCCCAGAAAACAATAAAACACCGGTCAATTTAATGTAGTGAGGTTCAGATTTGAAATACAAAAACACTCAGATATCATTACACAGATTTCCTTCCATTACACTGAATACAAAATCAATACAACTTACTGCAACTTTTAAATCTTGGGTTACATTGATTTAAATGTACGCTGTGACGTCAATATTTAGTCAATTGCTGCAAATGAGGTGTCAAAATGTGCAGAAATACATTCTGCTTCCAACGCATTTTACAGATTTGTAGTAGTTTTTGAATAATGGTCATTAGTTAAGGGGGGTTAGTTACTTTTTTTGAGATGTTTATATACTTACAGCGGTTTTAGTCTTTAGGCTTCCAAAAACTACTTTATTTGGACAATGTGCCAGTGTAGCGTGCAAACATTTGGTATTTAACACTATGCTCGGGTGAATATTTGTGGAAACGGGCTCCTTGACCCTTTTCTTTTCCTTTGTCTTCCCGATTTTCTCTTTCATTTTTGTACAGGGTCACATTTGTCAGGGGGAACTGGACTTAACAGCCCTACATACGCGTCATTTCAATGTTCAGGAAATAATGAAGGGCCTTCTTTTATTGTACGTATTGTAAAGTATCCACAGTGTTACGTATAAACCTATTAAGGCAAACGTACGATTGTGCTATGGCACCTCTTTTGATTTTACTGCTTGGATTTGTCACCAAAAGGCCAAATATTTTCAACTAAATGACAACTTTTTTTCATTACGTATCTAATTACTTGTTTTTAAATACAAATTTTCATCTAATGCGCCCATAAATTGAGACCAAAAATCCACCTCTCACCGAGAGAAATTCCCAGCCTCACACCTGTATCAAGTTCAAGTCGTAAGCATTGTACACTACATGTAGAGGTTTTGTGAAATCGGCACATGGAATTATCAGTGCTAAGGGATGAGCCGGCGCGGCGGTTGACCGCCGGTTCCGTTCTGTTCTAAACAATGGAAACCGGCAATTGACCGCTGGTCGAATTTTGATTTCATCCCTAAGGGGATGATAGCTTAAAAGATCTAGCCTGGCCCTGGATATATCGATGGTATAAACAGATTGATGTAATTTAAATAAGGCTGGAAACGCCAGCGTTTACTATATTATCGGCACAGTGAATGATACGATATAATTAGATGTTATGTTACTTTTAAATGAAAGGAGAGTTATCGAAGGGATCAGGAGGTACGACCAAATACAATATCAAATTTCTCGCAATATTTTTGTACAGGTCTTGGAGGAGGTGCCATAGCTGGCATAGTTGTAGCTGTTGTCATGGGAGGATTGATCAGTACTATCGCTGCTGTGGGGTTCTGTTATTTTGTGTCCAGAAGAACCGCAGCGTCCCGTGCAGCCGCTATATCAAGTACCCCTACTGCAGCTGCAATAGCTTCTGCAGGAAACACTGATCTGTTCACCGCTGCCTATGGTTATAATCCAAGTGGATATGGGCTGCAAAATGTAAGTGTACATTATTTTCTACTCTGATCTAAAAAAACAAATCCAAATTGTTTAAGGCTCAAGATACCTAAATATAGTCAGTATTTTTGACTGAGCTCAAAATGAGCCCGGCTCATAACCAAATTTGAGGCACGGAATGTTGGCATTCCAAACAATCTTGGAGCCTTTGGATAGGTTAAAGGGCTTTTGGACCTCGATCATTACCGAAATAGGCTAAAATCTACTAGAATTAGTTATTATTCATGTTCTACACACTACGAATAGTGTGGAGTCAGTGAGTTCATCAATTTGTACTACTGTAAATCCGTGGGAAATTATAGTTCATATACTTTAGGAGTAGAGTTTTGATCTATGAGAAAATAAAATCAATGAAATCCGTAAGATGTCAAACAAAACCACACAACTTGTTTAATTCTTTATGTTTTGTTTGTTTCAGCCATACTTCTAGACATATGACTCCGAAAGAACTATACCATCGAAAAATTTAGAATTTAATTATTGAACCAAACACAATTGTAACACTATCCCGTTTTTGTCATTGTGTCAATAAAACACTCAAAAGTAATTTTTCGATGGTACAGCTCTTTTAAAACGCCCTGTACAGCGGCTATCTGGTAAACCCGAATGGAGGATGGCGGATTTTGAGAATTGAGAATTTTGAGAAATTTTGAGAATAACAAAAGAGTTGTTATAATATGAAGCTTATGCCACTGATTACTGATACTGAAATTTACAGTGCACGATTTTCGGATATTGCATGCTTTTTGGCGTTGAATTTAACACTGCCATCTAGTACGTGACGCGATACAATGCGATGAGATGATGAAAATTAAAAAAGTAAATTGCATCAACGTTATTAGTGTTGTATTATATAGAAAAAGAAAAGGATCAGGAAGAAATAAAAATTCCCTTTAAAAGGGAAAGCCAGCTCCAATGTAGTAGAGGTCTTGTAATTAGTTTAGGTGGAAGGCATTTTATTGAAGGGATAATGATTGTGCTTTATGGGAAATTTGAATTGTATCAGCATTTTGTATAGGTGAAGGTGCCACTTATGGGTAGTATTGACTTTATTGTAAAACACAAAATATAGACAGTTGACATTTTAATAATATTATTTAACTTGCTTTATTTGCAACTTGCTTAAAGTACATGTTACTTATTGAAGATCCTAGATTTCAATAAGCAAGGGTTAAGTCACGTGCACCTAGGATAAGGTGCGATACCGTAGCCTCTCAAAATAAAATTAAGTCCAGTTGATTAGTTTTATGATTTCAAATTAATATTTATCAAGTTCCTTTACAATAATAAATAAGTATTATTAGGAAATCTTTATCACATATCACTGAATATTTGTCAACAACTTTGTATACTATATAATGTAATTATGAAGAGTTTGGTTCCTAAAGGCCTTAAGTCCAAAGGCTGCTTTGTGGAATTTTTTATTTGAAGATATTCCTAAGAGTAACAGTAACCTTGCAAATCTAATAACATTGGAGCAGTAGAATAGTAATAACAATTTTTTGGTTATCTTTAAAAAATTAATTGCAAATCTCTTTAACCTCCCACACGCGCGAAGAAGAAAACAATAAATATAAAAGAAAATTAATGTTTTTGGTTCCAAAAGGCATAAGTCCAATAAGGATCAATGGCAACCATTTTTAAACCTTGCATTGGAGAATTTTAGGGGACAAAATGATATTAAAAATAGTTAAAGAATAAGCTGGAGTTACAAACATGTCCATTCCAATCGTTAAATGTCATTTAAACTTTAAAAATTGTAAAAATATACCAGAAAAATGTGACACAAGGCAGCTATTGGGCTTAATGCCTTTTTTAAACAAACTCTTCATATCATGAATAAAAAGGAAATCAATGCTGCATCAACATTGTATATTTATATAATGTAGGCTATATATCATTGAATATCGTTGATTACTTGTAATAATCAAGTTCTTTTACAATATTACACACAAAAATAATATTGAAAAATCATTATCACATATCACCGAATATTTGTAATAAATCATATATTTTTTATAATAAGAATATCAAGTTCTTTATGGATATCATTATTGATTAATTTAGTTACACCTTTAATAAAGTGTATTTCTGTAAGTTCTGTATTTTGCTCACTTTTTGTATATTTGTTTACAATAAATTTGAGAATTTTCATATATTCTGCAATTGTTTTTATTTTCGTTTTAAGGACATTACATGTTCAGATTATTGCTTTCCACCGATTATGTTCTTGAAGTACTTTTGCATCAGCATAGATTCTTTTTGGACATAAATTGAAAATTGACAAGCCATTTATTGTTCTGATACGACTCATTGCAACATATGCATGCCCAGCTTGGAATAAGCTTTCCCCTAAACATACGGCGAGTACCCGCTAGTCCGAAGGACCGCTAGTCCGAAGGTTCGCTAGTCCAACGGTTCGCTAGTCCGAACACGTATTTAATGGAGGACGTGACGGTCGCTAGTCCGAATTTGCAAAAAGGTTCGCTAGTCCGAAAAAAAAGGTTCGCTAGTCCGAAGGTTCGCTAGTCCGAAGGTTCGCTAGTCCGAATTTATTAAAAGGTTCGCTAGTCCGAATTGTTAATCAGGTTCGCTAATCCGAATCAAAAAAGGTGCTCTAGTCCGAATTTTAAATAAGGTCCGCTAGTCCGAATTTTATATAAGGTTCGCTAGTCCGAATGATAAATAAGGCCAGCTAGTCCGAATTCTAAATAAGGTCCGCTAGTCCGAATTTTCTTTAAAGAACCTGATCAGCGCCACCATACACCGGTCTCAAAATGTATTGGAAGTGTTTGATCAAATATACTGAGCGTGTTACCTGAGTAGGTGCACACAGGTTCACAACATTTTGTTCATGTTTTGCATTGTTTCTTTAAAAGTAATGATGGCAACATAAAAGTATACATTTTCAGAAAGGAAACAATGCAAGTAACCCAATAAGTTTCCAAATCGATGAAAACTGTATATTTATGTTCTAAAGACACAAAAAGTATACATGGTATAGATGCTGTTATTCTAAAGTATTTGAATATTTATTCCTTTTAAAAATTACTGATGTAGGTTTTGCAGATTGAGTGAAATTGCAATCAAATATACACCATCGCCTCAATGGTAATGGAAATAATTCAAAACAACGAGAGCTAGGCCTATTATGAATGTCTAAAATACAAACTTTTCTATTTATTTTATTTCTTCATTGATTAAGTCTTTCTCTATAAATCTTTTTTTCTTTCTTTCTTTCTTTCTTTCTTTCTTTCTTTCTTTCTTTCTTTCTTTCTTTCTTTCTTTCTTTCTTTCTTTTCTTTCTTCCTTTCTTCCTTTCTTCCTTTCTTCCTTTCTTCCTTTCTTCCTTCCTTCCTTCCTTTCTTTCTTTCTTCTTTCCTTTCTTTCTTTCTTTCTTTCTTAAATTCGGACTAGCGGACCTTATTTAAAATTCGGACTAGCGAACCTTATTCATAATTCGGACTAGCGAACCCTAAATCAAATTCGAATTAGCGGACATGATTTTAAATTCGGATTAGCGAACCTTATATATAATTCGGACTAGCGAGCCTTATTTAAAATTCGGACTAGCGAACCTAGTTAAAAATTCGGACTAGCGGACCGTATTTAGAATTCGGAATAGAGAACCTTCGGACTAGCGGACCTTCGGACTAGCGAACCTTCGGACTAGCGAACCTTCGGACTGGCGGGCCTTCGGACTAGCGGGCTGTAACCAAACATACAACTGCATTTATATTTAGGGAGAGTATAATCGAAGGGTCAACGTGCTTAGTTTTTTAGTCCCATTGCGCCCAGCGTATAAACTCGGGTACACCTCATTTATTCACTTGCTTATTGCATATGACACAACGAGTTCATTTTTTGTTTTCAAGAAATTAATCCTAATTAATTATGCAGATTAAAATTAGCAAAATGCTAAACATAATATACTTCTATTGTGCTTGTACTACATATGTCCCCAGCCTTAAGCAGTATGCAGACTTTTTATTAGACGTACAATGTTGTATGTAACATATCTACGTTATTTAATCTATTGCCATTCTCTTTCCAGTAATGTGTAAGTTCTAACGAATGCTTGATGACGTAAAATCGATAATATATTTCTACCAGATATTATACGTAACATATTTATTTATTTTATTTTATTTATTTTTATTTAATGACATCTTTAACGAGGGTAAACCCTGATCAGTGCAAGCACTGCTTTCCACAGGGGCCCTCGATACAATAAAACATATAAACAAATGATTTACAAAGAAATAAATGTAAAATACACTTAGAAAGTCATTGCACCAATATGTAAATACAAGATATAAAACAAATAAATATTATAAAATTACAAACTACATAATATATACAGTGCAATACCATAAAATATTTAAAAGATTAAAACACATGAGACTATAAATAGGATAGACTAGTTAGGTTTGTAAAATGTGCTCCTTGAGCGACTTTTTAAAATTAATAATATTGCTAATTTGTTTTAAATGGTCAGGAGGTTATTCCATGCTGTTGTTCCAGAGTACCTGAAGGAACGTTTACCAGTTTCAATATGAACAGAAGAATGGAAAACATTTTTATTTGCAACAAATCTAGTGTTGTATGAGTGAATGTTTATTTGTGAGTGAATGTTGTCCCTCAGGTACTCAGGAGCCACATTATTAATACATTTATACATAAGAATAATTCTAAAATAATCAGCCCGCTGATTTACCTTCATCCAATTGAGTTGTTTGTACAAATCCTTCACACGTAAATCCCGAACTTTACTTTGCTTCGCGCGTCCTAAGCCGCGTAGCTGCCTCGTTGTCCGAGGAAATGAGCCAGTTCTAGGTAAAGACAATGTACGTGTGCATGGAGTTCGATAATGAACGATAAACCTAATTATATCTATTCAAATTCTTGAGACATCGCTAATTAAAATCTATACTCTCACAGATTTCTTTATTGATCATAATTATTTTTGTTAAAATTTGAACCGACGTAGGTGTCATCTGAGATTTTAAAAGGGATAAGGTGCAGATTTTTAAGTAAAAAACAGGCGACAATGGGACTCGAACTCTAGATCTCGTGATCACAAAGCATTAACAAAACCACTATACACTGTAGGAGGGCCGTTGTTAGTTGTGCAGATTTATTTATAATAAGTATAACGCTAACGGTCGACACAATCAGTTTAAAAAGAAATCGACCCAAGCGCGATATTGGTCATTTAGCGCGTTAGCGCGCCAAGATGCTAACAATGCTAATTAGCGATGAAAGAATGAAAACCGTGCAATTACCGCTATTTAGCGTCATAGCGCGCAATTATCAGATGAACGCTAACATGTGCTAATATTCAAATAACGCTTGCGTGCTATTTGAAATTTGCTAATTTATTTGCTAATTGAAAAGAGTTAATAACGCTAATAACGTGTATTAGCACACAATATGCTATTAGCGCTAATGGCAAGTACTAGCGCAAGTAATGCTAATGGCGTTATTAGCACCGAATAGCGTGTCATTTGTAATTGTGCTATAGCAACAAAATGTTAAAAGTCATAGTAAATGGCGCTACCAGCGCTAATAGCGCTATTATCGTGTATTAGCACACAATATGCTATTAGCGCTAATAGCAAGTACTAGCGCAAGTAATGATAATGGCGTTATTAACACCAATTAGCGTGTCATTTGCAATTGTGCTATAGTAACAAAATATCAAAAGTCATAGTAAATGGCGCTACCAGCGCTAATAGCACTATTAGCGTGTATTAGCACACAATACGATATTAGCGCTAATAGCAAGTACTAGCGCAAGTAATGCTAATGGCGTTATTAACACAAATTGCGTATTATTTGCAATTGTGCTACAGTAACAAAATATTAAAATTCATAGTAAATAGCCCTACCAGCGCTAATAACGCTATTAGCGTGTATTAGCACACAATATGCTATTAGCCCTAATAGCCAATACTAGCGCAAGCAATGCTAATGGCGTTATTAACACCGAATATCGTGTCATTTGCAATTGTGCTATAGTAACAAAATATTAAAAGTTATAGTAAATGGCGCTACCAGCGCTAATAGCGCTATTATCGTGTATTATCACACAATATGCTATTAGCGCTAATAGCAAGTACTCGCGCAGGTAATGTTAATGGCGTTATTAACACCTATTCGCGTGTCATTTGCAATTGTGCTATAGCAACAAAATGTTAAAAGAGCCATAGTAAATGGCGCTACCAGCGCTAATAGCGCTATTAGCGTGTATTAGCACACAATATGCTATTAGCGCTAATAGCAAGTACTAGCGCAAGTAATGCCAATGGCGTTTTTAACACCGAATAGCGCGTTATTTGCAATTGTGCTATAGTAACAAAATATTAAAAGTACGCTATCAGCGTTAATAGCGCTAATAACGCTAATAACGTGTATTAACACACAATGTGCTATTAGCGCTAATGGCAAGTACTAGCGCAAGTAATGCTAATAGCGTTATTAGCACCGAATAGCGTGTCATTTGCAATTGTGCTATAGTAACAAAATATTAAAAGAGCCATAGTAAATGGCGCTACCAGCGCTAATAGCGCTATTAGCGTGTATTAGCACACAATATGCTATTAGCGCTAATAGCAAGTACTAGCGCAAGTAATGCCAATGGCGTTTTTAACACAGAATAGCGCGTTATTTGCAATTGTGCTATAGTAACAAAATATTAAAAGTACGCTATCAGCGTTAATAGCGCTAATAACGCTAATAACGTGTATTAACACACAATGTGCTATTAGCGCTAATGGCAAGTACTAGCGCAAGTAATGCTAATAGCGTTATTAGCACCGAATAGCGTGTCATTTGCAATTGTGCTATAGTAACAAAATATTAAAAGTCATAGTAAATGGCGCTACCAGCGCTAATAGCACTGTTAGCGTGAATTAGCTCACAATATGCTATTAGCGCTAATAGCAAGTAGTAGCGCAAGTAATCAAAATTGTTAAAAATTAACACTTTCTCTACATAAGGGCGCTATTAGCGCTAATAGTGCTAATAGCGCTCATTAGCGTGATGTGCGCTATTAGCGCTAATATCAAGTACTAGTGCAAGTAATGCCAATGAGGTTTTTAACACCGAATAGCGTGTTATTTGCAATTGTGCTATAGTAACAAAATATTAAAAGTACGCTATCAGCGTTAATAGCGCTAATAACGTGTATTAACACACAATGTGCTATTAGCGCTAATGGCAAGTACTAGCGCAAGTAATACTAATAGCGTTATTAGCACCGAATAGCGTGTCATTTGCAATTGTGCTATAGTAACAAAATATTAAAAGTCATAGTAAATGGCGCTACCAGCGCTAATAGCACTGTTAGCGTGAATTAGCACACAATATGCTATTAGCGCTAATAGCAAGTAGTAGCGCAAGTAATTAAAATTGTTAAAAATTAACACTTTTTTCTCTACATAGGGGCGCTATTAGCGCTAATAGCGCACATTAGCGTGATGTGCGCTATTAGCGCTAATAGCGTGTGGTGTACCAATAATGTCATCCAGTAGAGACAGCCCGTCACCATTAAGGTTAAAGGCCTCTCCTGAGTTCCAGTATCAACAAAAAACATCAAGGCGTAGAGCTGGCAGGCCCGAGGCCGGAGACTCCCATACGACGACTAACACTCCAAGTGGGTCCCCAATATAATGGCCCCGCAAATCATGAAAACAATGAGTAACCTTCAGGTTGACGTGCTGTCTATACTGGATGACGGGCTGTCGATAACGATATGCCATTTTGTTATCAACATCCCATCACCCACTAGAGACAGCCCGTCCCCATGAAGGTGTCTCCTTGACTCCATTATCAGCAAAAAAGATGAAGACCGCAGGGCCGGCAGGCCCGAGGCCGGAGACTCCCATATGACGACTAAACACTCCAAGTGGGACCCAATCTAAGGGCCCCGCAGGGCATGAAAGCAATGAGTAACCTTGAGGTTGACGTGCTGTCTCTACTGGATGACGGGCTGTCGAGGCCGGAGACTTCCATACAACGACTAAACACTCCAAGTTGGACCCCAATATAAAGATTGATGGGCTGTGTCTACGTACTTGATGACGGGCTGTCGATAACGTTTTGTGTTTTGTTATCAACATTCCATCACCCACTAAAGACAGCCCATCACCATGAAGGTTTCTCCTTGGCTCCAGTGTCAACAAAAAACATCAAGGCCGCAGGGCCGGCAGGCCCGAGGTCGGAGACTCCCATACGACGACTAAACACTCCAAATGAGTTCCAATATAAATGGGCCCCGCAGGGCAAGAAAGCTAGTCTGGCCGTTGTCCCCACCATCAAGAATAAAGATCAAGGCCGCAGGGCCGGTAGGCCTGAGGCCGGAGACTCCTGCACGACAACTAAACACTCCAAGTAAGTTTCAATATATAAGAGCCCCGCAGGGCAAACAAGCTAGTGTGACCGCTGTCCCCACCAACAAAAAACATCAAAGCCGCAGGGCAGGCAGGCGCGAAGCCGGAGACTCCTATATGACAACTAAACACTCCAAGTGAGTTAAATATAAAAGGGCCCGCAGAGCAAGAAAGCTAGTGTGACTGCTGTCCCCACCATCAACAAATAAGATCAAGGCCGCAGGGCTGGCAGGCCCGAGGCCGCAGACTCCCATACGACAACTAAACACTCCAAGTGAGTTCCAATATAAAAGGGCCCCGCAGGGCAAGAAAGTTAGAGTGACCGCTGTCCCCACCACCAACAAGAATCATCAAGGCCGCAGGGCCGGCAGGCCCGAGACCGGAGACTCCCATACGACAACTAAACACTCCAAGTGAGTTCCAATATAAAAGGGCCCCGCAGGGCATGAAAGCTAGTCTGAAAACTGTCCCCACCATCAAGAATAAAGATCAAGGCCGCAGGGCCGGTAGGCCCGAGGCCGGATACTCCCATACGACAACTAAACACTCCAAGTGAGTTCCAATATATATAAGAGCAAGAAAGCTAGCGTGACTGCTGTCCCCACCATCAACAAATAACATCAAGGCCGCAGGGCCGGCAGGCCCGAGGCCGGAGACTCTCTTACGACAACTAAACACTCCAAGTGAGTTCCAATATAAAATAGCCCCGCAGGGCGGGCAAGAAAGCTAGTGTGACCGATGTCCCCACCATCAACAAAACACATCAAGGCCGCAGGGCCGACAGGCTCGAGGCCGGAGACTCCCATACGACAGCTAAACACTCTAAGTGAGTTCCAATATAAAAGTGCCTCGCAGGGCAAGAAAGCTAGTCTGACCGCTGTCCCCACCATGTAGAATAAAGATCAAGGCTGCAGGCCGGAGACTCCCATACGACAACTAAACACTCCAAGTGAATTCCAATATATAAGGGCCCCGCAGGGCAAGAAAGCTAGTGTTAAAGCTGTCCCCACCATCAACAAAACATCAAGGCCGCAGGGCCGGCAGGCCTGAGGCCGGTGACTCCATACGACAACTAAACACTCCAAGTGAGTTCCAAAATAAATGGGCCCCGCAGGGCAAGAAACTTAGTGTGACCCTGTCCCCAACATCAACAAAAAAACATCAAGGCCGCAGGGCCGGCAGGCCCGAGGCCGGTGACTCCCATACGACAACTAAACACTCCAAGTGAGTTCCAATATAAAAGGGCCCCGCAGGGCAAGAAATTTTGTGTGACCGCTGTCCCCACCATCAGCAAAAAACATCAAGGCCGCAGGGCCGGCAGGCCCGAGACCGGTGACTCCCATACGACAACTAAACACTCCAAGTGAGTTCCAATATAAAAGGGCCCCGCAGGGCAATACATTTTGTGTGACCGCTGTTCCCCACCATCAGCAAAAAACATCAAGGCCGCAGGGCCGGCAGGCCCGAGGCCGGTGACTCCCATACGACAACTAAACACTCCAAGTGAGTTCCAATATAAAAGGGCCCCGCAGGGCAAGAAAGCTAGTGTAACCGCTGTCCCCACCATTAACAAAAATATTAAGGCCGCAGGGCCGGCAGGCCTGATGCCGGAGACTCCCATACGACAACTAAACACTCTAAGTGAGTTCCAATATAAAGGGGCCCGCATGGCAACATAGCCAGTGTGACCACTGTCCCCACCATCAACAAAAAACATCAAGGCCGCAGGACCGGCAGGCCCGAGGCCGAAGACTCCCATACGACAAGTAATCACACCAAGTGAGTTCCAATATAAAAGGGAACCGCAGGGCAAGAAAGTTATGGTGACCGCTGTCCGCACCACCAACAAAAACACCAAGGCCGTAGGGCCGACAGGCCCGAGGCCGGAGACTCCCATACGACAACTAAACACTCCAAGTGAGTTCCAATATAAATTTAGAACAATTGCATATGACGTGCTATTACTGGCTATTAGCGCTAATAGCGCTAGCGCTAATAGCGCGCTTTCCTAGAGTTTTTTTTTTTTTAAATTTAGCACAATTACATATGACGTGCTATTACTCGCTATTATAGCGCGCTTTCCGTAGACTTAGAATCTTTTTTAAATTTAGCATAATTGCATATGACGTGTTATTAATCGCTATTAGCGCTAATAGCGCGTCTCCTTAGTATTTTCTTATTAACATAACTAGCAAAAACACTGCTAACTATTCGTTATTAGCGCTATTAGCGCTATTAGCGCTAATAGCGCGTCTCCTTAGTATTTTCTTATTAGCATAACTAGCAAAATACTGCTAACTATTCGTTATTAGCGCTATTAGCGCTAATAGCGCGTCTTCTTAGTATTTCCTTATTAGCATAACTAGCAAAACACTGCTAACTATTCGTTATTAGCGCTATTAGCGCTATTAGCGCTAATAGCGCGTCTCCTTAGTATTTTCTTATTAGCATAACTAGCAAAATACTGCTAACTATTCGTTATTAGCGCTATTAGCGCTAATAGCGCGTCCCCTTAGTATTTTCTTATTAGCATAACTAGCAAAAACACTGCTACCAATTCGTTATTAGCGCTATTAGCGCTAATAGCGCGTCTCCTTAGTATTTTCTTATTAGCATAACTAGCAAAATACTGCTAACTATTCGTTATTAGCGTTATTAGCGCTATTAGCGCTAATAGCGCGTCTTCTTAGTATTTTCTTATTAGCATAACTAGCAAAACACTGTTAACTATTCGTTATTAGCGCTATTAGCGCTAATAGCGCGTCCCCTTAGTATTTTCTTATTAGCATGACTAGCAAAAACACTGCTACCTATTCGTTATTAGCGCTATTAGCGCGTCTCCTTAGTATTTTCTTATTAGCATAACCATACTGCAGTTACTGTCCGTTTTCCTATACACAATACACAGTGCTCTCACCATTGACGCGTGACCCCTACAAATGATGTATGTTGGGAGAATGGACACTTGCCTAGTTAACATCACTGTGTGAAAAATAACCAGCCAATATTTTATTTATTCTCCAAAACTTCTAGCAAATATATTTCTCTAACATGACCTAAAATTACAGCTAGGTTAGATGTTCAGAAATGGTCGCACTTTTGTAAAATATGAGTGAGGGCAAGGCATAGCTAGCCAACTCCCGTGTTATTTGAATGGAGATTTGACCGAAAATATTGGTATCGGACCGCTCACTTCTGAAGGATGCCACAAAAAACCGGTAAAAGCTACATTTAAATTATTCTAAATAGGTTCTAGAAAATAAAGTTTTGTAACATGTCCTAAATTTTTAGCTAATTTAGGTGTTTGGAGAGGGTCGTACTTTTGTGTTTTAGGAAGGACATGTAAACGACAGATAACACCAAAAATATGAAGAAATTATTTCTAAACCGTGTTAAGTCAAAAATCATTATGTTGCTCATTTTCAAGAATGCTGGTTTACAAAAAGCACGACATTGTCTGATTTCGTGAACAAAGCCACACATAACATTGTTTCCTTTCGTTTCCTTTATAATCGGTTACCCAACTGAAGCTATGAATACCAGCTTTATTGCGATATCGCACATGAAAACAGTCACTTGTGCACAACCAGAGAAGATCCGATTTAATCAGTTGAGCTGTTTCAATGAGTGTTATCTTGGTTTAATAGCTTTTAATGGGGTTTTACTTAAAAGTCCTGCAAAGGTCGAGATGAATTCTACTGTAGACATGACTGCATCATGCTAGCAAAATACTGCTAACTATTCGTTATTAGCGATAGTAGCGCTAATAGCATGATTTGCTAATGCTTTGCTACTGATAAAAAATGTTCTGGCTATTATCGCAATTAACGCATTTTCCTATTAGCACTGCAATTAGCGCTAATTCCCATAGCCTTATACACTAACATAACGCTAATAACAGTAATAGCAAAATTGCGCTAATTGCGATAATAACCAATACCGCGCCTTGCTCAAGAAATCAATGTAATTTTCTTTCTTTAAATTTTGTCGACCGTGGGGAAGTTAATGAATCCAAATTCCAAATTTATTTTTACAACCCTAAATACATTGCCAACAAATATATTCGGAGTAAACCGACAAAATTATGTCTATTTGATACGTTTCAGTTAAGTCTTCATATTCATAGCAGAAAACATACTTGGCTCATGCCTATATTAAATCATACTTAAACAGTTTGCATATCTGAAGTCAGCAGATTGCATACTAAGCTAGCTGAATATTAAGTATGGTTTCATGCTTATCAAAAGGCTTATCACACCATGCCCAGCTAGTATAATTTCATACTTATAGCAGAAGACATCATTGACCAAACACATTGTAAAATATTATTTCGATCAACAAAAATCTGAAATCTATTCTGTAGAAGTAAATACTAAGGAAAAATAAAATAACGGGATCAAAATAAAAAAATGCATGTAGTATTCGAACCCCTGCGGTTAACTTTTCCCCGTTTAAATGGTACGCGCTCTACCAATTGAGCTATTTAATGATACTCGATTTGTTTGGGATAATTTAGACCATATTAATGTATGAGTTTTACGGTATGCAGACACAATAAAGATTTTAATACTATGTCTCTATAATGTTTACTGGCTTGCATACCGTGCAATTTTCTATTTATGTCAAGTTTTGGAATCTAATTTGTGAAGAACAGGTCTGAATACCGTGGTTCTCTATTCAATAAGCCATTTATTATTGCATAAAACAAGTGGATTAGTTTTTAACACTTTTTATTCGTTTATAATGAATCTATAGTACAAAGGTGCACGTAGAATAACAACACCTCAATAGCTCAGTGGATAAGGAGACTGACAGTTAACGGAAGGGCGTGGGTTCAATTCCCGGCATTTTTTTTCCATTTTTTTGTTTGTTTTAATTTGCTTTTGCCTATGATTAGGCCTCGTTGTCCGAGTCGTGGGTTCAGCCGCGTAACATGGGGGCGCTTCGCGCGTCCTAAGCCATGTAGCTGCCTCGTTGTCCGAGGAAATGAGCCAGTTCTAGGTAAAGACAATGTACGTGTGCATGGAGTTCGATAATGAACGATAAACCTAATTATATCTATTCAAATTCTTGAGACATCGCTAATTAAAATCTATACTCTCACAGATTTCTTAATTATTTTTGTTAAAATTTGAACCGACGTAGGTGTCATCTGAGATTTTAAAAAGGGATAAGGTGCAGATTTTTTAAGTAAAAAAACAGGCGACAATGGGACTCGAACTCTAGATCTCGTGATCACAAAGCA